>NC_092295.1:8367555-8377555 GCF_036320965.1 Panulirus ornatus
CCATCTCTGAACAGACAACTGATGACATCATGGGTGTTCGAACTATCCCGAACGCGTCCGAAGCCGAGTCGAACGCTTGGGCGTCTCGAGCTATACAGTGAGGCAGTCCCCTGAGGCAATGCGGCTCTCCGACAGAGTGTTTAGGCACGACGGTACGATCCTCGAGCATGATAGTACGACAGCACGACCCTTAAGCCCGATGATACGACCCTTGCGCTAACCTCTGACCTCTTTCTGAGGGCCCGGCCACGATACCCAAGGGCCATACTGTCGTGCCTTGGGGTCGTACCGTCGTACCCAAGGGTCGTATCGTCGTGCTCAATGGATTTAGTGATCCAGCGAGCGTCCACGGTAAAAACAGGTCTTGCAAGTTCGTCATAAAATACTTTTAATTGACCTTAATGTCGTCTCCTTTGCTCCAGCAATGATTGACAATTGGCAAATCGGTAACTGTGAGGTGAATGGTATGCTGAAGCAGCAATTCCTCGCGGTTTTATGGTGACATGTGACGGACGACTAATTTATTGTACGTGGTAGACGGAGGAACCAGTCTTGCCTCCCGTCCTCATGACCCAACACTCACACACACACACACACGGCACCTCTCTCTCTCTCTCTCTCTCTCTCTCTCTCTCTCTCTCTCTCTCTCTCTCTCTCTCTCTCCTATCTACCTCCCCACACTGTACGCATTTTTCGTGTCAAAGTCAGTTACATTCGTGAACTGTATGGAATTACGAATACAGCAGTTCATGCCTTCGTGTCTCGAATGATGTTCATCTCACATGTGAGAGACAGTGAGGCAGACTGGTTCGAGAACCAGGTGTGACATTTCCAATGTGAGGTACAGATGTGAGTGTCCGAGTCAGGTGTAAAGGGTCATGGAATGGTGAAAGCGTTTGAAAACCACTTGGCACGAACAGATGTTTCAGTCAGGTATATAGGCCAGGCGTGACCGTCAGGTGTAAGAGGTCATCCTGGAGTGAATGCCATATGTGTAGAGGGTCAGTGAGATTATACGTACGAAAATCAGTGAAAGCCAGCTGTGATCAACAGGTGTACGGGCCAGGTGTGAGCACCAGATGTATCGGCCATGTGTGCGGGTCACGTGTGAGTAACAGATGTATAAGTAAGGTGTATGGGCCAGGTGCGAGCGGCGGGTGTATGAGCCAGATTTGAGCAACAGGTGTATGGGACTGGTGTCAGGGACGAGTGTGAGTAACATGTGTACAGACCTGGTGTGAACAACAGTTACATGGGCGAGGCGTACTGACCAGGTTTGAGCAACAGGTGTATGGGCCTTGACATATGGGCCATGTGGTGTATGGGTTAGGTGTAAACAACTGGCGTACGGACCCGATGCAACCAATAGGTATATATGCCAGGTATAAGCAAGAGGTGTATGGACCAGGTATGAACAACAGGTTATATGGACCAGGTGTACATGTATATGCCAGGTGTATGGAATCAGGTGTGACCAACAGGTATATGGAAAAAAGTTTTCCATCCAGGTTTGAGGATCACATGTAAAACTCAGGTATATGGGCCTCTCTCTCTCTCTCTCTCTCTCTCTCTCTCTCTCTCTCTCTCTCTCTCTCTCTCTCTCTCTCTTCCTACGACCACCATTACCACAACCACAAGTACCACAACAACCACAGATCATCCAATACAGGTCACCGCCACCACAACGGCCATCGGTTTCACCACCATACCACAATTGCTAGTACTATAACCACAGCTAGGTACCACTACCACAACCACACCTACAACAACCACCATTGCTAGGTACCACTACCACAACCACACCTACAACAACCACCATTGCTAGGTACCACTACCACACCTACAACAACCACCATTGCTAGGTACCACTATCACAACCACACCTACAACAACCACCATTGCTAGGTACCACTACCACAACCACACCTACAACAACCACCATTGCTAGGTACCACTACCACAACCATACCTACAACAACCACCATTGCTAGGTACCACTACCACAACCATACCTACAACAACCACCATTGCTAGGTACCACTACCACAACCATACCTACAACAACCACCATTGCTAGGTATCACTACCACAACCACACCTACAACAACCACCATTGCTAGGTACCACTATCACAACCACACCTACAACAACCACCATTGCTACGTACCACTACCACAACCACAACAACCCCCATTGCTAGGTACCACTACCACAACCACACCTACAACAACCACCATTGCTAGGTACCACTACCACAACCACATCTACAACAACCACCATTGCTAGGTACCACTACCACAACCACACCTACAACAACCACCATCGCTAGGTACCACTACCACAACCACACCTACAACAACCATCATTGCTGGGTACCACAACCACACCTACAACAACCACCATTGCTAGGTACCACTACCACACCCACATCTACAACAACCACCATTGTCGTTTTCGTCGCCGTCGATAGATCGTCGCTCCGGCCGCCATACTCACTCTCGTCACCGACGTCGTCACCCTCGTCGTCACCGTCATCGTCGTCGTCACCCTCGTCGTCACCGTCATCGTCGTCGTCACCTTCGTCGTCACCGTCATCTTCGTCGTCCCCTTCGTCTTCACCGTCATCCTCGTCGTCACCCTCGTCGTCACCGTCACCGTCATCGTCCCCTTCGTCGTCACCGTCATCCTCGTCGTCCCCTTCGTCGTCACCGTCACCGTCATCCTCGTCGTCACCTTCGTCGTCACTGTCATCCTCGTCGTCACCTTCGTCGTCACCGTCAGCTTCGTCGTCACCTTCGTCGTCACCGTCATCCTCGTCGTCACCTTCGTCGTCACCTACGTCGTCACCGTGATCCTCGTCGTCACCTTCGTCGTCACCGACGTCACCGTCATCCTCGTCGTCACCTTCGTCGTCACCTTCGTCGTCACCGTCATCCTCGTCGTCCCCTTCGTCTTCACCGTCATCCTCGTCGTCACCTTCACCGTCACCGTCATCCTCGTCGTCACCGTCGTCACTGTCACCTTCGTCGTCACCTTCGTCGTCAGCTTCGTCGTCACCTTCGTCGTCACCGTCACCTTCGTCGTCACCTTCGTCGTCACCATCATCCTCGTCGTCACCTTCGTCGTCACCTTCGTCGTCACCGTCGTCACCGTCACCTTCGTCGTCACCTTCGTCGCCACCGTCGTCACCGTCACCTTCGTCGTCAGCTTCGTCGTCACCGTCAGCTTCGTCGTCACCTTCGTCGTCACCGTCAGCTTCGTCGTCACCTTCGTCGTCACCGTCACCTTCGTCGTCACCTTCGTCGTCACCGTCACCTTCGTCGTCACCGTCATCCTCGTCGTCACCTTCGTCGTCAGCTTCGTCGTCACCTTCGTCGTCACCTTCGTCGTCACCGTCGTCACCATCACCTTCGTCGTCACCTTCGTCGTCATCTTCGTCGTCACCTTCGTCGTCACCGTCACCTTCGTCGTCACTGTCACCTTCGTCGTCACCGTCACCGTCACCTTCGTCGTCACCTTCGTCGTCACCTTCGTCGTCACCGTCGGGGTGGTCTTGAGGCCCCCACACGAGGCTTCCAGCATTCGCCACACGTCGTAACATCGCCCTCCACCATCAGCTGGACACTCGACCCATAACCACCTGCTCTGGCCGCCGATGCTAGCTCACAACTAACAATTAATTCTTCAGAAATAATCACCATTCCACCCGGGGTTGTGATTTAGAAGCGGTGTGTAATTTGGAAGACATTGTCCATAAGCGCTAAATCAGGGCGTAATTAGCGGCGTGGCAGAGCGCGCTGAACTTATCCCGCTCATTTGTATGTTAAAAGACGTTGTGTAATTACAGACTTGACCCAATTCTTAATCAGTCTCATTAACCCGCCTTTGTCCAGCTGTGAAATCACTTATTCATGGCCTGAGATATCACTGCGTTCGTCGAGCGGTGTTTCTCACTGTAAGAACCCGGAGTCCTCTTTTAAGGCTATCGTGAGCACACATCGTAGGTTCCAGCCCTGCACTCTTGTCACTTCCCGAACGTTATTTACATTTTCCAGGTCCCTTGGCCACCTCTTACACCCTACAATTTGCTTCCAGATGACTATCGGGACCACACAGTGAACGCCGCAACATACTGGGGGAAAAAAAAAGAGAGAGTAACGTTCCATGCGAGTGGATGATGCACTTCAGGTAACACTCCATCTGCGATGATCCGTCAGGCTATGTTGCTCGGCACCGACCTAGTTTGACGAGCATGGGATTGGTCTGTCTTCAGCAGGTGGTCAATAGCAGCGCCTCGTTTTCTTAAAGCCGTAAAGAAAATAGGATCATACCTGTGCCTTCTTCATGTCCAGTTTCTCACGCCCCTTAGTGTACCGGTGGTCTTCCCAGTGGGTCTTATCTTCCCACCGAACGGACCATAAACTACTGATATATGCAGCGACGCCGATTTTACTTCATGATATACCCTAAAATACTGACGGTAACTGGGGGCTTGATTATACTCTTATAATATACCTTGTATGTTGAATGACCATATTTTATGCAATGGACCCAAGCGATCAAGCCTTGTTCTTGAGTCCTTCGACATTACCTCTATCTGCACTATGTGTTCTCTTTATCATTATTTCTCTCGTTATCAAATTCTCTCTTTACTTCTCATCGAATAAGATCTCTCCGAATTGTAAACAGTCTCTCTTCGCATCTCATGTCTCTCTGCCTGTATCACAAGTCTTTGAAGAAAAATCTCACCTTTTATTTTACGCTTCTAATTTAAACCTTATCTATTTTTCGATCTTAAATTTCACTTCACAGTAAGTCTTATTTCCTTTATTTTTTATTTCTTATTTCATGGTCTCATAGCTTGATTTTGGCTTCAGCTTGTTTCCTTTGCAAGAGTTTTTATACACCTCTCTGGATTTGTTTATTTCATTTACTTCATTTGCAGCGTTCCTGTCTCAATGTGATCCACATTTTCGTCCTTCTCTCTCTCTCTCTCTCTCTCTCTCTCTCTCTCTCTCTCTCTCTCTCTCTCTCTCTCTCTCTCATCTATCTATCTATCTACCTTCCTTCATCCTACCTCCTCCTATTTCCTTCCTTCTTCCCCTCCCTCGGTCTCTCCCTTCCTCCCTCTCGCTGTTCCCACGCCTCCCTCGCTACCTCCTTACCCAACAATTAGCCGACGTCCCGAGGACCAGCCACTAGACAAGAGGAGTTTTAAAACTGGTACTTAGCTAATTAATACGACGTAAGACTTGACCCTATAAACCTGTCTTAGAGCTACCGTCGCCTCTCGCCTCTTTATGGAGATGCGTTGGCACCCGAGCATCCATCAGCAGACTGCGCCACCACACCATCACCCTCACTAACTATTTCTGATCATATCTCCTCCTCGCTACATGGAGTCTCTCTCTGCTCACCCTGCTTCTGCTCCCTGATGTCATCTGCTTGCTCCGCAGCCAGGAATGGGCAGGGGGGGGGATATCTCTCCTTTGCCTTAGATGGGTTAGGGGGCAAGCAGGGATCGTCGGGTAGCGAAAGCAGGTAAGCAGAGACCACAATGTAGCGAGCAGATATGATCAAGGATCGTTACATGGGTCATAAAGTAATGATGTTCATCACACATTAATATCATGAACCTTACCATACGATCCTTGGGGCATGATGACCTGCCCTTTGACCCCGGCCCTAGATAGGACCTCAACCCGAGATAGGTAGACAGGACTTAAGGCTTGATAATCATACTCGGTCATACAGTTGCCCTCAAGGGGTTACTTGGACCCGTAAAGTGATTCGAGTCTGTAATGCTGGAAGCACTCTGGAGTTTGTGTCCATTGCTGGAGGGTCTTTGACGAGGAAGGCGTTAGGAACAAAAGACAAAACCTTCAAATACCCGTGTAAGACCTTACCAAGATCCAAGTGTGCACCTAAGCAACATGCAAATGGAGTGGTTTAACGGACGTACAGTGGCGGCTTAACAGGTGTCTGGTGGTGGCTTAACGGAGGTCTGGCAGTGGTTTAATAAGGGTCTGGTGATGACCTAACGGAGGTTTGGTAGTGGTTTAATGGGTTCCGTGGTGGCTTAACGGATAGCTGGTAGTGGAGGCCTGGTGCCGGCGTAACGGAGGTATGTTGGTTGCTTGACAGAGGTCTAGTGGTGGCTTAACGGAGGTCTAATGCTACCTTAACCGAGTCTAATAGTGGCTTAACAGAGGTATGGTTGTGGCTTAATAAAGTTCTGGTGCTGGCTTAACCACCATACCACAACTGCTAGTACTATAACCACAGCTAGGTACCACTACCACAACCACACCAACCACCATTGCTAGGTACCACTACCACAACCACACCTACAACAACCACCATTGCTAGGTACCACTACCACAACCACATCTACAACAATTAAGTCTGGTGGTGACTTAATCCGGGTCTGGTGGCGGCTTAAAAGGTGGCGGGTTAACGGATGTCTAGTTGTGGTATAACGAAGGTCTGGTGCTAGGTTAACGAAGAGGTCTGATGCCGGTTTAAGGAGGTCTGTTGTTAGCTTAACGGAGGTCTAATGCTGGTCTAACAAGGGAATCTGGTGGTAACGCATCTAACAATTAGTGTTTGTCTATGTTATTAGAAACGATAATGTGAACTAGAAAGACTTATGTCCTTCCACTCATCGTACTACCTTAAGACTAACGAGTATGTCAACGCATAGCTCCTCCGTTTCTCCTGCTAACAGTGCAGCGCACAGGTGCGAGATGCTTCATCTGTCCCGTGTCAGAAACTAGCGGCTGAAACAGTGTTTGGGGGAGGGTCACTGCGGTACGATATCGGCAGATCCTATAAAAATGTTGCATTTATTTAGTGTCATGTGGAATCCTGTGTTTCCATTGTCGTCCTCTATCCGTTTTTGCCTCCTTGTCTGTGAATGACCGGGTTCGTCTCCCGTTTTCTGGTTCTGTGTTCATCTCTCTTTCATGGCAGACGTTCGCCCTCAATTCTCTCTTCTGTGGCCTCACATACTCCCAAAACGTACACACACAGGCCTGGGTTCTAGTCCTGGGCGCGTCAGTAGGCTCACAGCTAATTCCAGATGTTCTCTCCCCTCGGGTTTGGTCGATAAATGGGTGCCTGGAATAGGCTGGGTTGTGTGTGTGTGTGTGTGTGTGTGTGTGTGTGTGTGTGTGTGTGTGTGAGTGAGCGTGTGTGTGTGTGTGTTTTATATCAGTACAGACACGTTTCGTATCCACGAGGTTGAGAGACGGGGCACACACACACACACCTTTACTCTTCCCTCCCTCAGCTGTTTCTTTCCCTTCCCCTTCCCCTCTATCCTCACTCCGAAGTTCCCTCCAACTTTTAACTAAGCCCTTCCTGTCTCCCACTCCCTCCACAGCCAGCCTTCCTCCATCTAACCACCCCCCCACTCCCATCCCATTCCCTTACAGCCCACCCTTCCCCCTTACTCCCCCGCGTCCCCAAACAATCGACCATCACTGTCATAAAATCTCCATAAAGTCCATCAGTATTAGAGCCACAATGTGACCCATTAGGACAGCGGGTCCTCTGTCCCCTTGCCCCGCCTGGGCCCGGGCCAGCCCCTAGTACCCCTCCAACCCCAGGACCTGCCAGATAAGGCTCCCTCCACCCTCGACTCCACCTCCTGAAGGCTACAGGAGGCGCATAAAGAAAGAGAGGGAGGGAGGTAGGCAGACTTGCTCATATGCTGGATATGGTTGCGTCGTGAAGCTCACTAGAGACAGACGGAGGAGCACACGCTGTGGGCGACACCTCTGGGGTACTTTAGCCTGGGGCCAGGTGGAAGGGATGATGATGGCAGTAAGGTAGGGATACAGAATGATATATCTGGGATACTTTAGCCAGTGGACAGAATGACGTATCTGGGATACTTTAGCCAGTGGACAGAATGACGTGTCTGGGATAGTTTAACTAGTGGACCGAAAGACGTGTCTGGGATACTTTAGCCAATGGACAGAATGACGTATTTGGGATACTTTAGCCAGTGGACAGAATGACGTATCTGGGATAGTTTAACCAGTGGACCGAGTGACGTGTCTGGGATACTTTAGCCAATGGACAGAATGACGTATTTGGGATACTTTAACCAGTGGACAGAATGACGTATCTGGGGTAGTTTAACCAGTGGACCGAGTGACGTGTCTGGGGTACTTTAGCCAATGGACAGAATGACGTGTCTGGGATACTTTAGCCAGTGGACAGAATGACGTATCTGGGATAGTTTTAACCAGTGGACAGAATGACGTATCAGGGATACTTTAGCCAGTGGACAGAATGACGTGTCTGGGATACTTTAACCACTGGACAGAATGACGTATCTGGGATAGTTTAACCAGTGGACAGAGTGACGCATCTGGGATACTTCAAGCAGTGGTCAGATGGAAAGGGTGAAAATGGCGCACTAGGGAAGGGATCTAAAATCATCCGGGAAACTCTAAGCAGTGGAGAGATTGATACATCTGTATACTTTAGGCAGTGGATAAAATAATACATTTGGACGCTTCAAGCAGTGGACAGCTGGGAGGTGGGGATACAGAATGATACATATGGGATACTTTAAGCAGTGGTTAGATGGAAGGTATAAAAGTAACACAATATGGTAGGTATAGCGAATGACAAGTCCGGGATGACTTAGGGAGCAACCATTTGGGATGTTGAGAATGACACACTGAGAAATGAATACATTAAGCTCAGGCATCACACATACGGACACATGAACATGGAAAGGAGAATGACACTTGCAATGCGGTCGATAGACACGCACGGAGTGTCATACACACGGGGGATACACGCACATACGCACATGATACAAGTCTACGCACGGGTGATACATACATATACGCGCGGGTGACGTCACACGCCATGATAAAGGCCATAAAGCACGTTTAAGACGTGTAGTGACGCTGTATAGCGGCCGCTTTAGGAGACCTCAGCCATTCATCTCGCCCGTCTGACCTGATGTGGGGAGGCTGGGAAGGGAGGCAGGGGCGGTAGTTAGAGAGGGAGCGAACACTGTGTAGGCAACATAGGCGAGGAGAAACACAGAGAAGTGATAAAAGAATTATGTAATGTTTCCGTCGATGAATTCGTGCATATGAAAGAATTGAGAGACGAAGGGACGTGCGGCACAAGAGGAACGAGGAATGAAACAGATCCCTCAGAACTATATGGTAAGTTGAGTAGAAAGCGAGAGGAACCGAAGAGGAGAATGGATACAACGTTAGAGGAAGATGAGTCAGGTGACGAAGAAGGGAAGAGTTAGTCATGAAGTGAACACGAACTTATAAAGAACGTAAGATGAGAGACAGAACTTGTTCTGCTGTAGACACTCAGATAGGTCTGTTACCACCCTCCCACAGTCCTTAGAATCATCATCACTACAGACTCCTCCTCCTCATCACCACATCCATTATCATCACTATCACAGTAATAATATGGTCTACCATCACATCTACTATTATCATCATTACACCTACTATTATCATACTACATCGCTACTAAACCTTCTATCAACACTACATACCTAGCATCTCCATCATTTACGTACCACAATCAACACATACCTATCATCTCTACCACATACCAACCATCGCTGCCACATACCTATCATCACTACCACATACCTAGCATCACAACCACATACCTAATATCACAACCACATTACCTATCACGACCACCATTACCACCTGACCTGTCCTCATGAAATACCACAAGAATGAGAGAGATGCATAGGGAGATGATAAGAAACCAACAAACAGAAAGAGGTTCTCGAATATAAAGACGTAGGGATGAATCTGAGGGTAATTAACAATCTGGAAATGTGGACAGCCTGATAAAGCCCGATCTCTTTTAAATTTTCTCTACCACTAAATAACCTTTTCAGTCCCTGTAGACTGCCGACATTCACAGTCTTCGTGTTTAATACATCCCAACAATCCACCATACTTACCCTACAACAGCCTTTCTTTCCTTC
>NC_092295.1:8385055-8400055 GCF_036320965.1 Panulirus ornatus
GCTTAGCCAAGCCCCATCTAGCCAAGGCCCAACTAGTCTGGCAAGCTCTGTCCAGCCCAACTCAGCCCAGCTCAGCTCAGACAAGACAAGACCAGCCCATCCTAACCCAACCAAGCTCAACCATGACCAAGGTAGGCAGTCAGAGTGTCAAATGGAAGAGAAATTCCAATAACACCACCAGAAGACCCACAAGAGACAGTGAAGGGCAACAACTTTGAAAATAAATGCAGTGCTGTGATTGAAGAAAAAATGAAGAAAAGTGTTGTGATCAATAGATGAAAGAAAACTGAATAAAAACAGTTAATATGTATCTATACAAGCATATATTCTGTCTATACTCACTAGTTTTCCACTATGTGGAAATTTGTGTGAGAAGAGGAAAGTGAAAGTTAATGAGACTTAGAGAAAGATTATGAAGTCTAGCTGGGTGTTGGGTGTGTTTGAATGGAGTAAAGTTGGAGGTAGTGTAGTAGTGAACATGGCAGAGGGTGGGAATACGAGTCTTCTTTCCCTGCTATTTAGTGCAGGCCCATTCCCCTGCCTGTGGGTTCGCTAGACTTGTCCCTCAACCCAGCACTCTCAACTTTCCCCTTTCACACACTCTTCCAAACTTAATCACCAATTTCTGCAGTTTCTCACTCGAATCTGCCACCAGTGCTGTATCATCAGCAACAACAACTCACTCCCCAGGCCCTCTCGTCCAAAACGTACTGCATACTCTCCCATCTTTCCACGCTATTTTTCATTTATCTCCCTCACCACCCCATACATAAATAAATCAAACATCCATGGTGACATACACCGCTGCTGCAAACCATCCACTCTCCTCTCTTCGTAATCGTACGCACGCCTTACACCCTTCAAAAAAACTTCTCTGCTTCTGGCATCTTACCTCCCACACCTTCCAGAAAGCATCTCTATCGACCCTATCATATGCCTTATCCAGATCCATAGACGCTACTTACAAATCCATCTCTCTCTAATTATTTCAAACACACATTCTTTGAAACAAACACTTGATCCACACATTCTCTACCACCTGTGAAACCACACTGCTTCTTCCCAGTCTGATGCTCTTTGCATGCGTTCATCCCCTCAATCAATACCTTCCCATACATCTTACCAAGTATACTCAACAAACTTGTACCTCTTTAGCTTGAAAAATCACCCTATCCCATTGCCTTTATATATTGACACTATATATGCATTCCGCTAATCCTAAGGTACTTCACCATGAGCCATACGTAAAGTAAATATCCTTACCAGTTAATCAACTACATAGTCACCCCTTTCTTAAATTCAACTGCGCTACCATGCACTCCAACCGCCTTGCCGCATTTCATCTTACGCAAGGCTTTCACCACCTATTCTCTTTTCACTAAACCACTCAGCATCTCTTGCTTCACATACTACCACGACATAAACACCCTACATCTGCCACTCTATCATCAAACACATTCAACAAACCTTCAAAATACTCACTCCATCTCCTCCTCACTTCATCATTACCTGTTATCACTTCCATTCTGCCCCTTCACCGACTGTCACATTTGTTCTCTTGCCTTTCGCACATTATATACCTCCTTTCAAAAGTTTAACGATACACTTTCATACCAACCCTAATTTGCCCTCTTTTTCAACCCCTGCACCTTCCCCTTGACCTCCTGCCGCTTTCTCTTTTATTTCTCCCGATTATTTGCACTCCTTCCCAGTAAGTACCGCCCAAATTCTCTCTTTTCTTTTTCACTAGCAACTTTATTTCTTCATCCCACTACTCATTACCCTTCTTAATTTCCTTTACTTCCAACTTTCGCATGCCACATGCATCTCTTGCGCATGCAATCATTGCTTCGTTGAATACATCCCATTCCTCAACCACTCCCCTCGTTTCATTTACTCTTACCTTTTGCCATTCCATACTCAATCTCTCCAGGTGTTTCTTCACAAAAGTCTCCTTTTCAAGTTCACTTACTCTCACCACTCTTCTCCCTAACATTGTTTTCTCTTTTTCGTAAACCTCTACAAATCATCATCCTTGCCTCCACAAGACATTTACATCCAAAAGTTTCAATCTGCACGCTTATCAATTAATAAGTAATATGATAATGTCTGTTGGCCATCTCTCCTACTCACATACTTATACGTACATGTGTATATCCCTCTTTTTAAAACAGTATTTCCAATCACCAGTCTTTTTTTCTGTGCACAACTCCACAAGCTCTTCACAGTTTCCAATAATAACAATGAATACCCCGTGTGCGCCAATTACACTCTCAGCTACCACATGACTTACTTTCGCATTTAAATCACCCATCACTAATACCTGGTCTCGTGCACCAAAACTGCTGACACTCTCTCTCAGCAGCACCCTAAACACTTAACCTTTATGATCTTTTTTCTCATGGCCGTATGCATAAAGACCAATAATCGCCCATCTCTCGCCATTTACTTTCAGTTTTAATTGCATCAATCTGTAATCTGCTTCCTTAAACTCTATCCCACGCTCCCGAAACTTCTGCTTTAGGGGTAGTGCTGTTCCTTCCTTAGCTCTTATCCTCTCAAAAACCCCTGACTTTACTCCTAAGATATTTGGAAACCATTCTCCTCCTTAACCCTTGAGCTTCGTTTCACTCAGAGCCAGAACATCCACGTTTCTTTCCTCAAACATACTACCTATCTCTCCTTTCTTCTCATCCAGGTTACATCCACACACATTCAGACGCTTCAATCTGAGCCTTCGAGGAGGATGAGCACTTCCTGCTTGACTCCTTCCTCTGTTTCCTCTTTTAGACACTGAAATACAAGGGAAGCGTTTCCATCCCCCTGCTCCCGCCCACTTTAGTCGCCCTCTACGACACGCGGGGAATACAGAGATAGAATTCTTTCTCCCCTACCCTGTATATAAAGAATAAGATTACCCCTGGACTAATTTCCGTGAGAGTCCTTGAGTTATCAATGACCTTTCCATAGGCATTCTTTTTTTTTTTTTTTTCTTTTACTGCCCAAAGCTGCGCTTCTTTTCGCTGCAGGGTAAAGTAGAATCCATTGGAGTGAGAGTGATGAAGCCTCCAGAAAGGTGACCTTTCGCTCGGGGTGTAACCTCAAGCAGGCGGACTCAGGTAATATATATATATATATATATATATATATATATATATATATATATATATATATATATATATATATATATATTCCTAATAGTCCACGGGGAAAATGAAACACGATAAGTTCCCAAGTGCACTTTCGTGTAATATATATATATATATATATATATATATATATATATATATATATATATATATATATATATACATATATATATATATGCAGACAGACACAGGTAGAGAGTTGGGTGAGTTCCTTTGTGGATGCCTGGCCTGCAGGAGGAGGGTGGGCGCACTGCGCTGTGCTGGAGGTAATGTGTGGACATAACTGTCCCCGGCATGACGGTCTGTTTCACGGACGGGGAGAGGAGACAGGTGGGGTGTAAGGGATGGGGAGAAGGGAGGGATGGGGAGTTACGTTGTGGGGGGTGGGAAATGGAGAGAGGGAAAGGGGTGAGGAGATGTGGTGTAGGGAATGTAAGGTTGGGGAGATGAGTTGTGGAGTGGGGAAGGCCGGGGAGATGATGGAGAAGGAAAGGGTGGGGAGATAAGGTGTGGGGGATGGATGGACGGGGGTATGACGGCTGGGAAGGGGAAGGGAAGGAATATGAAGTGTGGGGAGAGGAAGGATGGGGAGGTAAGATTTTGGGAGTGAAACGGGTTCAGAGACTGGGTGTTGAGGGGAAGAGTGGGGAGATGAGACGTTGGGATGAGAAGGGTGGGGTGATGAGGTATGGGGAGGGAAAGGGCCGGGAGATGAGGTATGGGGAGGGAAAGGGCCGGGAGATGAGGTATGGGGAGGGAAAGGAAAGAGAAATGAGGTGTAGCAAGGGAAGGGGGAATGAGAATGAGTTGGGAAATGAGGTGTGGGGAAGGGGGAGGAATATGGCTGGGAAGAAAACCCAGATTACCACCATCTCTCTCATCACCCATACCCTTACCATGTCTCCCATCACCAAGACCCCCTCCATCTCTCTCATCACCCAGACCCCCTCCATCTCCCATCACCCAGACCCCCACCATCTCTCTCATCACCCAGACCCCCTCCATCTCCCATCACCCAGACCCCCTACCATCTCTCTCATCACCCAGACCCCCTCCATCTCCCATCACCCAGACCCCCTACCATCTCTCTCATCACCCAGACCCCCTTCATCTCCCATCACCCAGACCCCCACCATCTCTCTCATCACCCAGACCCCCTCCATCTCTCATCACCCAGACCCCCTCCATCTCCCATCACACAGACCTCCCTCCATCTCTCCCATCACCCAGACCCCCTCCATCTCCCATCACACAGACCCCCACCATCTCCCATCACACAGACCCCCTCCATCTCCCATCACCCAGACTCCCCACAATCTCTCTCATCACACAGACCCCCTCCATCTCCCATCACCCAGACCCCCTCCATCTCTCATCACCCAGACCCCCTCCATCTCCCATCACACAGACCTCCCTCCATCTCTCCCATCACCCAGACCCCCTCCATCTCCCATCACACAGACCCCCACCATCTCCCATCACACAGACCCCCTCCATCTGCCATCACCCAGACCCCCTACCATCTCTCTCATCACCCAGACGCCCTTCATCTCCCATCACCCAGACCCCTACCATCTCTCTCATCACACAGACCCCCTCCATCTCCCATCACCCAGACCCCTTCCATCTCCCATCACCCAGACCCCCTCCATCTCCCATCACCCAGACCCCCTCCATCTCCCATCACCCAGACCCCCTACCATCTCTCTCATCACACAGACGCCCTTCATCTCCCATCACCCAGACCCCCTCCATCTCCCATCACCCAGACCCCCTCCATCTCCCAGACCCCCCACAATCTCTCTCATCACACAGACGCCCTTCATCTCTCCCATCTTTAAGACCCTATCGTCTTCATCTCCCACACTCCCCATCATTTCCAAAGGCCCCCCCCCCCATCCCCCATCATCTACCTCATCTCCCAGACCCTAGGAACGGTGAGTGGGCAACCCTCGGCGTGTGGACAGGGTCTGTGTGTACGTAGGTGTCTCGTGGCGTGCGTGTTGGTCGTGCGCCTGGCAGCGTGGGAGCGGCCAGATGTGATGCCTCGTTACTTCGTTCGATCTCTCTCACCCAAGTCCGGCTCCGGCTTGCGCTTCGTCTCAAGGAGGAGGACCACAGTCTCACGGAAGAGGGCCACAGTCTCAGGGAGGAGGACCACAGTCTCAGGGAGGAGGGCTACAGTCTCAGAGAGGAGGGCCACAGTCTCAGGGAGGAGGACCACAGTCTCAGGGAGGAGGACCACAGTCTCAGGGAGGAGGACCACAGTCTCAGAGAGGAGGACCACAGTCTCAGAGAGGAGGACCACAGTCTCAGGGAGGAGGACCACAGTCTCAGAGAGGAGGGCCACAGTCTCAGGGAGGAGGACCACAGTCTCAGAGAGGAGGACCACAGTCTCAGGGAGGAGGACCACAGTCTCAGGGAGGAGGACCACAGTCTCAGGGAGGAGGACCACAGTCTCAGAGAGGAGGACCACAGTCTCAGAGAGGAGGACCACAGTCTCAGGGAGGAGGACCACAGTCTCAGGGAGGAGGACCACAGTCTCAGAGAGAAATACCACACTCTCAGAGAGGAGGACCACAGTCTCAGAGAGGAGGACCACAGTCTCAGAGAAGAGGACCACAGTCTCAGAGAGGAGGACCACAGTCTCAGAGAGGAGGACCACAGTCTCAGAGAGGAGGACCACAGTCTCAGAGAGGAGGACCACAGTCTCAGAGAGGAGGACCACAGTCTCAGGGAGGAGGACCACAGTCTCAGGGAGGAGGACCACAGTCTCAGGGAGGAGGACCACAGTCTCAGAGAGAAATACCACAGTCTCAGGGAGGAGGACCAGTCTCAGGGAGGAGGACCACAGTCTCAGGGAGGAGGACCACAGTCTCAGAGAGAAATACCACACTCTCACAGAGGAGGACCACAGTCTCAGGGAGGAGGACCACACTCTCACAGAGGAGGACCACAGTCTCAGGGAGGAAGACCACAGTCTCAGGGAGGAAGACCACAGTCTCAGGGAGGAGGACCACAGTCTCAAGGAGGAGGACCACAGTCTCAGGGAGGAGGACCACAGTCTTGCGTGATATCATTGTAATAGTACTTAATTTAGGACCGGTTGTTATGAGGCCTACTTCCTTCGAACAGTTAAGCTGGGCAATTCTCTTCCTTCTTTTCGTCCTTCCCTTCTCCATACAACCGTCCTTCCTTTAAGGATCGAACCTACAAACACCTACTGAGCCTTGGTGCGACCGTACTCCACCTGCTGAGCCTTGGTGCGACCGTACTCCCCCTGCTGAGCCTTGGTGCGACCGTACTCCACCTGCTAAGCCTTGGTGCGACCGTACTCCCCCTGCTGAGCCTTGGTGCGACCGTACTCCACCTGCTGAGCCAAGCTTGGTGCGACCGTACTCCACCTGCTGAGCCTTGGTGCGACCGTACTCCACCTGCTGAGCCTTGGTGCGACCGTACTCCACCTGCTGAGCCTTGGTGCGACCGTACTCCACCTGCTGAGCCTTGGTGCGACCGTACTCCACCTGCTGAGCCTTGGTGCGACCGTACTCCACCTGCTGAGCCTTGGTGCGACCGTACTCCACCTGCTGAGCCTTGGTGCGACCGGACTCCACCTGCTGAGCCTTGGTGCGACCGGACTCCACCTGCTGAGCCTTGGTGCGACCGGACTCCACCTGCTGAGCCTTGGTGCGACCGGACTCCACCTGCTGAGCCTTGGTGCGACCGGACTCCACCTGCTGAGCCTTGGTGCGACCGTACTCCACCTGCTGAGCCTTGGTGCGACCGGACTCCACCTGCTGAGCCTTGGTGCGACCGTACTCCACCTGCTGAGCCTTGGTGCGACCGTACTCCGCCTGCTGAGCCTTGGTGCGACCGTACTCCACCTGCTGAGCCTTGGTGCGACCGTACTCCACCTGCTGAGCCTTGGTGCGACCGTACTGCACCTGCTGAGCCTTGATGCGACCGTACTCCACCTGCTGAGCCTTGGTGCGACCGTACTGCACCTGCTGAGCCTTGGTGCGACCGTACTCCCCCTGCTGAGCCTTGGTGCGACCGTACTGCACCTGCTGAGCCTTGGTGCGACCGTACTCCACCTGCTGAGCCTTGGTGCGACCGTACTCCCCCTGCTGAGCCTTGGTGCGACCGTACTGCACCTGCTGAGCCTTGGTGCGACCGTACTCCACCTGCTGAGCCTTGGTGCGACCGTACTCCCCCTGCTGAGCCTTGGTGCGACCGTACTGCACCTGCTGAGCCTTGGTGCGACCGTACTCCACCTGCTGAGCCTTGGTGCGACCGGACTCCCCCTGCTGAGCCTTGGTGCGACCGTACTCCACCTGCTGAGCCTTGGTGCGACCGTACTCCACCTGCTGAGCCTTGGTGCGACCGTACTCCACCTGCTGAGCCTTGGTGCGACCGTACTCCACCTGCTGAGCCTTGGTGCGACCGTACTCCACCTGCTGAGCCTTGGTGCGACCGTACTCCACCTGCTGAGCCTTGGTGCGACCGTACTCCACCTGCTGAGCCTTGGTGCGACCGTACTCCACCTGCTGAGCCTTGGTGCGACCGTACTCCACCTGCTGAGCCTTGGTGCGACCGTACTCCACCTGCTGAGCCTTGGTGCGACCGTACTCCACCTGCTGAGCCTTGGTGCGACCGTACTCCACCTGCTGAGCCTTGGTGCGACCGGACTCCACCTGCTGAGCCTTGGTGCGACCGGACTCCACCTGCTGAGCCTTGGTGCGACCGTACTCCACCTGCTGAGCCTTGATGCGACCGGACTCTGCCTGTAGGCGCTACACCGCGAGCGAAAGAGTCACCTTTGGCGAGGCTCCATCACTAGGGACACAATCTCGTTTGAGAACTTCCCACTCCAGAAGAGTCTGCATTTCCCCACTTCGACTGGAAGTAACGCATTCTTGGGCTGCAGGAGCTTCTGGAGGTGAAGCCCTAAGGAACACCAGGGCTCTTAGGAGAGAACGAAGGGGTCAGACGGCCAAAGGAAGGGGTCAGACGGCCAAAGGAAGGGGTCAGACGGCCAAAGGAAGGGATCAGACGGCCAAAGGAAGGGATCAGACGGCCAAAGGAAGGGGTCAGACGGCCAAAGGAAGGGGTCAGACGGCCAAAGGAAGGGGTCAGACGGCCGAAGGAAGGGGTCAGACGGCCAAAGGGAAGATCAATCTAGGTCAGCTTAGGCCTGGCGTGGCGTGGCGTGGCGTGTGTGGGCAGGCAGGTGCACCGCACTCAACTCCCTCCTCCTCCCACAACTCCAGCATGACCTGCGTTATGATTTACATAATGATCCGCTCCAGCGATCACGCCGCTCTAGCCATAGCAATATTGCTCAGGATATTCCCAGAGAAATAGGAGCCATGGCCGTGTTAAGTAAGGCATGCCAGAGTCAGTCCCGTGTCTAGGAGCCATGGCCGTGTTAAGTAAGGCATGCCAGAGTCACTCCCGTGTCTAGGAGCCATGGCCGTGTTAAGTAAGGCATGCCTCAGTCACTCCCGTGTCTAGGAGCCATGGCCGTGTTAAGTAAGGCATGCCTCAGTCAGTCCCGTGTCTAGGAGCCATGGCCGTGTTAAGGCATGCCTCAGTCACTCCCGTGTCTAGGAGCTATGGCCGTGTTAAGTAAGGCATGCCTCAGTCAGTCCCGTGTCTAGGAGCCATGGCCGTGTTAAGTAAGGCATGCCTCAGTCACTCCCGTGTCTAGGAGCCATGGCCGTGTTAAGTAAGGCATGCCTCAGTCAGTCCCGTGTCTAGGAGCCATGGCCGTGTTAAGTAAGGCATGCCTCAGTCACTCCCGTGTCTAGGAGCCATGGCCGTGTTAAGTAAGGCATGCTTCAGTCAGTCCCGTGTCTAGGAGCTATGGCCGTGTTAAGTAAGGCATGCCTCAGTCACTCCCGTGTCTAGGAGCCATGGCCGTGTTAAGTAAGGCATGCTTCAGTCAGTCCCGTGTCTAGGAGCCATGGCCGTGTTAAGTAAGGCATGCTTCAGTCAGTCCCGTGTCTAGGAGCCATGGCCGTGTTAAGTAAGGCATGCCTCAGTCAGTCCCGTGTCTAGGAGCCATGGCCGTGTTAAGTAAGGCATGCCTCAGTCACTCCCGTGTCTGTGGTCGTCATGTTAAAGGACGCCAGAACATTTCCTTGGTGTTAAGAGATAACAGAAGTTTCCATTACCTGAGCATAACGTAAATCCGTTTAGTGTACTGTTAACGAAAGACGCTCGAGGATTATTACAACGAAAGTGTCTCAACGTTTTTCTAACGTTCGAGGATTATTACAACGAAAGTGTCTCAACGTTTTTCTAACGTTCGAGGATTATTACAACGAAAGTGTCTCAACGTTTTTCTAACGTTCGCGGAGTTGTTTACCAACAATGGGGTTGCCAGGCAACGACGGAGGGCCAACCTCAATGGAAGTTACTGAGGATAAATAAACCGATGAAGTAGTTGATATTGTTATGCCTGGCTTAATGATCGATGGTTTTAAGTCAACAGCGATCAACACCTGGTCATGACGGAAGAAGGGAAGGTGGAACACCTGGTAGTTTTGCTGGTGTGTTGGTAAACGTGAGTGTTGCAGATCTGTTGATCATGGCGACGTGTTGGTGATTAACGAGTGTGATGGGATGAGAATATGTTGTCACGATTGGTCCCTCGCTCAGTGGTGTGGATGGGAGATGATGAAGTTGACTGTGTACCGTTGATACATGGTGATCAGTCAGTGTTGGTGATGTGTTGTCGATACTGCCGGTCAGTGTTGGTGCAGTGTTGTCGATGGTGGTATTAATCAGTGTTGGTGATGTGTTGGTAACTAGTCAGTGTTGGTGCAGTGTTGTCGATGGTGGTATTGATCAGTGTTGGTGATGTGTTGGTAACTAGTCACTGTTGTCGATGGTGGTATTAATCAGTGTTGGTGATGTGTTGGTAACTAGTCAGTGTTGGTGCAGTGTTGTCGATGGTGGTATTAATCAGTGTTGGTGATGTGTTGGTAACTAGTCAGTGTTGGTGCTGGTGGTATTGATCAGTGTTGGTGATGTGTTGGAGATGGTAACTAGTCAGTGTTGGTGATGTGTTGGTGATGGTGCTGGTCAGTGTTGGTGATGTGTTGGTGATGGTAACTAGTCAGTGTTGGTGCTGTGTTGTCTGTGGCGCTCGTCAGTGTTGGTGATGGTAACTGGTCGATGTTGGTGATGAGTTAATGATGGTAACTGGTTAGTGTTGGAGATGTGTTGTCTTGTTACTAGTGGCGCTCGTCAATGTTGGTGATGTGTTGTAGACAAAGCCTGCAAAGTGTTGGTGGTGCGTTGGAGGTCCTACAATCACCAACACCACCAATACACACGTCAACAAACACCAGTTCTACCATCCTCCATCATAACCACGACCTCTTGTACGACCTTACGACCTGGCCGCTACCACCCAGCGTATCTGTGATACACAACACTCACCTCTGCTGCCCGCCAGCCACCGAGGGCCAGAGGGAGCCCAAGCCGCGGCCAGACCACAGGCTCGGGACGAGGGGCTCGTTACCCGCGCTGGTCGGGGCAAAGCATTATACTTGGAGATGAGGACTCTGGCCCCTGCGCCCGTCCCCTTCCGCCTGGGATGCCAGCTATCCTATGATCCCATCAGCCTCCCTAACACCACCAGTCCGGCCTCAGCAGCTGAGAAGAGACGGGCCAGGGCGCGCGCAACGAGAGCGAGTGCAGGAGTGAGTGTGTGGAGGTTGAGACAGAGACGGTGGCTCTGTCCACCTGGTGAAGGAGCCGCCCATGACCCGCGTGTGATCCTTCAGATTGTGCTGCGCCGCCGCTCGATCGATTCACAAGTTTTCCTTGTGGATAGACCTGGCATGTAGCATTTACAATGGATATCACCCGCTGGGCCGTAGGATGTGGGTGGCCCACAGCCCGGGGGACGGGCCCGCCACGGGGGACGGACCCGGGGATAGGGAACGGACCAGGGATGAGGAACGTGGCTAGGTTGGAAACGAGGCTCGGATACAAGGAACGAACTTGGGATGTAGAACGTGGCTGGGATAGAGAACGGACCGATGATGTGGAACGTGGCTGGGATAGAGAACGGACCGATGATGGGGAACGTGGCTGGGATAGAGAACGGACCTAGGATGGTGAACGTGGCTGGGATAGAGAACGGACCGATGATGGGGAACGTAGCTGGGATAGAGAACGGACCGATGATGGGGAACGTAGCTGGGATAGAGAACGGACCGATGATGGGGAACGTGGCTGGGATAGAGAACGGACCTAGGATGGGGAACGTGGCTGGGATAGGGAACGGACCGATGATGGGGAACGTAGCTGGGATAGGGAACGGACCGATGATGTGGAACGTGGCTGGGATAGAGAACGGACCGATGATGGGGAACGTAGCTGGGATAGAGAACGGACCGATGATGGGGAACGTGGCTGGGATAGGGAACGAACTTGGGATGTAGAACGTGGCTGGGATAGAGAACGGACCGATGATGGGGAACGTGGCTGGGATAGAGAACGGACCGATGATGGGGAACGTAGCTGGGATAGAGAACGGACCGATGATGGGGAACGTAGCTGGGATAGAGAACGGACCGATGATGGGGAACGTAGCTGGGATAGGGAACGAACCGATGATGGGGAACGTAGCTGGGATAGGGAACGGACCTAGGATGGTGAACGTGGCTGGGATAGAGAACGAACCGATGATGGGGAACGTAGCTGGGATAGGGAACGGACCTAGGATGGTGAACGTGGCTGGGATAGAGAACGGACCTAGGATGCTGAACGTAGCTGGGATAGGGAACGGACCTAGGATGGGGAACGTGGCTGGGATAGGGAACGGACTTTGAAAGGGGAACGTGATTTGGTTCGGAACGAGGCTGGAATGAGGAACGGAGACGGTGGGGGAGGGGGAGTAGATGGGGTAATTTGGCCAGGTTGGAAGATGAAGGTGGAGTGGGACGAGGGTGGGATGATGAGAGACTGAGCTGGTATGGGTACGAGACGGAGCTGGTATGGGTATGAGACGGAGCTGGTATGGGTACGAGACGGAGCTGGTATGGGTACGAGACGGAGCTGGGTATGGGTATGAGACGAAAAGGTGGACAGGTCAGGGACGAAGAGCCCACTAGGGCGCGGCACGAGGATAGATGGGAGGATAGAAGAAGGAGGGACGAAACCAGAGAGAAAGACTGGACAGGGAAGGAATGGAATAGTGGACAGGCGAGGGAGCAAAATGGGACAGGGGTGGTCAACGGAAGAGAGTTTGAGCTCCAGACCGGGGCAAGAGACGGGACGGAAACAGAAGAGAAACACGAGGGAGGGACAGCAGACCTGATGGGCCACAACGATGTCATGTGCCAGAAGAAGAAATCAAAATGGAATCTTAGAAACAGGAGAGGAAAAGCAAAGAAGGCAGCTCCCCCTACCCACCTCTCCCTCTGGCTCAACAGCCAACGGGAAGATGATGAGCATGACGATGAAGCAGAGACGGGACGGGCCAGGCTCCAGGAAACGGCGAACGGAGCATCCAATAGGAGCGGGACCCTGAGGGACCCAGCAGAATGAAACGGGTCTTGGGGACCCGCAACAAGGACCCGATAGTGATGGGGTATTGAGAACCTCAGGAAATGCATGGGAAGACCTGAAAGCAGTGGAGGGAAGGGGAACCTGGAAGGGGGGGACCTCGACAGGGACGGGGACCCGAGAGAGAGAGAGAGAGAGGGAACCTGGAAGGGGGACCTCGACAGGGACGGGGACCCGAGAGAGAGACAGAGAGAGGGAACCTGGAAGGGGGACCTCGACAGGGACGGGGACCCGAGAGAGAGAGAGAGAGAGAGAGAGAGAGAGAGAGAGAGAGAGAGAGAGGGGGGGGAACCTGGAAGGGGGGGGGACCTCGACAGGGACGAGAGAGAGAGAGAGAGAGAGAGAGAGAGAGAGAGAGAGAGAGAGAGAGAGAGAGAAGGAGCCTCCATCCGACAGAATAAGATGATCCAAAACTCGTCCGTAAACCAGACCGTCACTGGGGCAGCAGAGAGGGATGCTGGTCCAGGGAAGGAGTGTAGCTGTCAGGGACGAGGAGCCCGACGTGAGCGCGAGATCGAGAGTTCTCAAACCGGATCGAGAAAGAGGTGATAGGAGAAGGATAGGCTTCCGACAGGGGAGGGAGGGGAACTTAACTGTGCCAGATCACCGAAGACGGGTGACCCGACCGGGGCGGGGGAGCCCGAGGGACACAGGAAACCCGGCGGGGACGGGAGAACCCGAAAAGGGGCAAGGGATCCGACAGGGACAGGAAACCCTAACAAGAGCAATGAACCCGACAGGGAAACCGAACCGACAAGGACTATGAACCCGACAGGGAAACCGACAAGGACTATGAACCCGACAGGGAAACCGACAAGGACTATGAACCCGACAGGGAAACCGACAAGGACTATGAACCCGACAGGGAAACCGACAAGGACTATGAACCCGACAGGGAAACCGGCAAGCACGATGAACCCGACGGTGAAAGGGAACCCGACAAGGTCAGAAAACCCGACAAGAATAAGGTACCTGACAAGGGTACCCGACAGGGATGGGAGAACCCGACAGGGATGGGAGAACCCGACAAGGACCGGAAGGACCGGAAGGACGGAGGACGGAGGACGGAGGACGGAGGACCAAGAAGAGACAGAGAATAAAGGACAGGATGAAAGAATCGACACGAAGGGACGTCTGTTGTAGGGACAGAAAACAAGAAATAAAACAAAAGAATGATGAAAGGAGGACAAGTATAAAGAAAATGGGTCAAGGACCGAGGAAAGAGACAGAGTCAGCAAAGAAAATGGAAAGGATATAGCAACAATAGACAGAATAATGTTTTTTCTTCCCTTTTCCTCTTCTTTCACTACCATTTCCTTTATCGACTACTTTTGATTACAGAGATAATCAGGTGGAAAAATTTCTCTCACTATATCACGATTCGCCAGACCTGGTCAAGTGTGGGCTTTCGCAAATGACAGCCCGTTTCTCGTGGTGCAATTACTAGTTGGGTGTGTTCTCAGAATATCTAGTTATTTATCTATCTACCTGTATATATATATATATATATATATATATATATATATATATATATATATATATATATATATATATATATATATATAACCTATGAAATCAATGAACTATGTTTTATAGTTCAGACTTATAAAACCATAAAATTCTTGTCAACGAACTTAAAATTTTAAAGGAGTTACTCCCTTCCCTACATAGTTTTCTAATATGCACCAGAAAGAAAACGGTTATTTACTGGGTGACTAGTACATATCCGGTTGATCTCGAAGTATTACAAGAGCGAAAATGTTAATACACTAATCCAGTAGTTTCGACATAAAAATTTTCATTGTTAATAAACAAGCTACTTAATTCAATACCTGTAGTTACAATTTTTGTGCCCTAATTTATCTGCACGATCATAAATTTCCCATTAATCTGTCAAACACCATATTCTTAATACATCATGCCCTACACTCACCCAAAAACACTGGACACATGCATAGCGAGATCATACAAGGTCTTAAATAAGATGTTAAAGTTTCTTTCGGTTGGTGGCTGTGGCTTCTCTCAGCCTTGACAGTTGATCGGCCTTCAACCCAGGCAACCAACCAACCAGAAACGAAAATACGACTACCACTCACACCCACCTAACCTGTGTCAGTAATGCTACACCAGAGAACAGATTATCACCGTCAAGAGCCAGTGCTAGCTCCGAAATGACATATCTTGACACATATACACATTGATGTTTCTTGTATCTACGTGGTTAACTTGTGTGCCGTGGTGTGTCTTACTTTCCAAACCTTGTTTT
>NC_092295.1:8405055-8412555 GCF_036320965.1 Panulirus ornatus
AACTCTGCATCCCTCAGCCTGATTGCCTAATTTTAACTGAGAGTTTCCTCCTAATGAATTTATATGGACATGTTTCGAGTTATTTCTCGCCTTGTCCAAATCATTCCTTTCAAAGTTTCTATACTCCGACATTCTTATCCTTCGAAAGTCGCTTTACTGTTTGTTTTTCTTACATCTAATACATGCTGGCTAGCTGGATGGGGTGCCACATGTAACTTCGCAATTGCATACCGCGAAGATCCTTCACTATTTGACGTCTTTGATCGAGCCGTCGTTTTTTATCTTACCTCCGTATCTAAGTCCAAATAGACCCTTGCCCCTACTCCTCTATTTTAGAAGTATTGCAAATACCTTTCGCCATAATGCTCTTATTCCTGGCTAATGAGTTTCATTTTCCAGTTTATGTTACCAGAGAAACAGTTGAGTTCTGTATGATTTCCAAGATTATATTTCGTCTTTCAGTCGTACTCAACTGCAGGTCTTGTTGTGCCCTCCTTCACCACACAATCAAAGTCCAGCATTACATGATCACTTCTTGCAGGTGGTGTATTATATATGATATTCTCAATGTCATTGCTAATATGTGCGATGATAAGATCTAGTAATGATAAGTGCGTAAGTACTCACTAGTCTTACAGTGCGAAGTGACATGTTGGTATAGGAAACCTTCCTGTATACACATCAAGAGTTCAAGTATCCAAAACTCGACATCCTCTGAGGATCCAAATTCCCCCAGTCTATGTGTCTATGATCGAGATCAATCATCATCAGCAATTTACTGTCTCTAAGAAACGCATGTTTGACGTCATCATGCACCATTATGTTAGTTCCATCTTTACTGTCACTGTTTATTTGTTTTGGTTCAGTGAAGTTCTTTGAGAGATTATAGTTGATGAACACCACTATGTACTTCTGGTATGCAGATACTCATCAAATTAGTTATAGACTAAGTTTCATAGATACATAGACCACACAGACCCAAAGGTCCAAGCGAGGTGGTTAAATGAGCCAGCTACCTGCTCTTCCTAAACGTTAAGGCTGTCTCGTGTCATGAGGGCCAATTCTTCCACTCCTTTTAACTTTTGTTTCCACATCTCCAACAATATCAGGAGCATTTTCCGTAATATGTTCCTTCAGTTCTGTCTTAATATCGTCTGCTCATAGCCAGTCTGCACTTGCCAACATTACTTTCAGTCTGACGTGTCTATCAATTAACTTTCCTGGCCTGTTCGCGGTAGCGGCAAGGCCGTTCCGTCCTCTTGCCTGTTTGGGTGCATCCCATTCTTTGCCTTCTGGCTGTAATCTTTGCTCATCTCCCTCTCTTCCTTCGGTCCATCCCGTCTGGTGAGTACCCTACTGAATTCCATCTCGTTTCTAAGTTTCTTAGCCTGATGACTGGCTAGGTAACTCCAGATCGAGGGTCACCAGAACTGGTGGACCCTTTATGTCCTGGCGATATCGACCAATTCTCTCCATCCCGTTATCATATAAATTGCCTTCAGCAATGTGTGTGTGTGTGTGTGTGTGTGTGTGTGTGTGTGTGTGTGTGTGTGTTGACCTCGGACGCCAAACCGACTGTTCAGCTGATGGTGAAGAATGTTAGCAGCAATTTGCTAATGTAGGTGTCGTGGTGGAAACAACATTGTCAACATCTCAATGTTTGCTGCTCAAACTGCTAACCAAAGATGAGAAATGAGTGCAACGCAGCGCATGACGGGTGCAAACACTTTCTCATGGCGCTACGGCCTTCTCCACCGTCCATTTGACTGGTCGTAACCATCAGTCTTCATTGAGCGTTGTATGCGCTCAACTTGTTGACTGAACGGTCCAATTTTCATGTGAGACAACAGAAATACGTGGCTGCCTCAACCTCCTGTGTTGGTCCATCTGTACAGGTGAAGCTCCTTACATACAACACCAGAGGTTGGCAAGGAGCAAGGTACCCCAACCCACTTCCCTATGACTGTCTTGTACACAAACATGCAATTTGCGAACTCCCTAAACCATGTGTGTGTCTTTGTAAAGCGAGAGATTTAAGCATGCGGTACACCGCTTTATGCCATCACAAGCCTCGAGCACACACTGCCACAGGAAGGGTGAGTTATATATTGGTCTGTAGGGTGTGTGGGTCAGTAGGCCGCGTCTCCCACAAATGCATAGTTACGGCCTCTTTGTATGGGGTGGGGGGGGGGGGGGGGGCGCTGCTTATGAGACAAATGGAGACATCCCCTCACTGTGTAGTTCGTCACTAAATAAAACTACTAATAATAGTAATAATAATGATAATAATAATAATAATGATAATAATAATAATAATAATAATAATAATAATAATAATAATAACAATAATAATATGCCTGGGGATAGGGGATTAAGAATACTTCCCACGTATTCCCTGCGTGTCGTAGAAGGCGACTAAAAGGGGAGGGAGCGGGGGGCTGGAAATCCTCCCCTCTCGTTTTTTTTTTAATTTTCCAAAAGAAGGAACAGAGAAGGGGGCCAGGTGAGGATATTCCAAAAAAGGCCCAGTCCTCTGTTCTTAACGCTACCTCGCTAACGCGGGAAATGGCGAATAGTTTAAAAGAAAGAAAGAAAAAATAATAATATAATAATAATAATAATAACAATAATAATAATAATAATAATAATAACAATACTTACAATAAAACAATTACAATAATGATAATAATGACAATAGCGATTTTGTCTGTGGAAAAAGTTATTGTTTACAGAGAAGTTCTATGGCCAAAACAGCAGGTTTCGTACCTAGAACAGCCGGCAGCTTACCTAGAACAGCCGGTTATGTACCTCAAGCTGCCGGCACTGTTCTTAAAACACCCGGTTCTGCACCTAGAACAACCGGGATCGTACAAAAAACAACCAGAACCGTAAATAACAGCACCGGTATTGTACCCAGAACAGCCGGCAACGTAAGTATAACAACGGCCACCATATGTAGAACAACCGTCAATACATCTAGAACAGTCGCCAACCTCACTAGAACAACCTGTACAGTGTTTAGAACAAGGAGAACAAATCTTAGAACAGCCAACACCATAGATGGAACACACTCGACATCGTAGCTCACACTGGCCGCCCGCCCAGCCAGGCAGCAGGCAGCTAGCTAGGCTACTCCAACTGGGCGGGCTGAAGCAGGCGGTCTCGGGGTCTCGGGTCGTCTTAGTCCGGGCCGGAAGACTCACTAGCTCAGGGTATCGGGGCCTCACAGTGCTCGTGTTGGGTGAGACGGTACGGCCAACTGAGGCCCTAATGTAGGCTATTTTAGACATGCTATCTATATATATATATATATATATATATATATATATATATATATATATATATATGAATGCACGGGGAAAATGAAACACGATAAGTTCCCAAGTGCACTTTCGTGTAATAATCACATCATCAGGAGAGACACAAGAGAGAAATATAAGTCAGTAGATATACATCGAAGAGACGAAGCTAGGACGCCATTTGGTAAACATGCGATTGGACGACGAGCGTTCCAACGCTCGTTGTATGTCTTGGACAATCGCATGTTTACCAAATGGCTTTCTAGCTTCGTCTCTTCGATGTATATCTACTGACTTATATTTCTCTCTTGTGTCTCTCCTGATGATGTGATTATTACACGAAAGTGCACTTGGGAACTTATAGTGTTTCATTTTCCTCGTGGACTCATAGGAATATATATATATATATATATATATATATATATATATATATATATATATATATATATATATATGCCCTAGCATAAGCCAGTTCGAAATCTAAGGAAAGCGTTCTAGTTAAGAGGACATCTTGAAAACAATAAACTCTACAACCCCAAACAAGCATCACCACAAAAATCGCGATTAAGGCACAGAAAAAAAAAAAAAGCAGATCGTTATCTCCAAACGACAAGGACTTACTTCCTCTGCAGTTCTAATAAGAGATATAAGCAAAGCCTTTGTCAACGTGTGGACAAATAGCCTTCAATTACCACAGTTAAGCCATGCTTGAGGTGAGGTAAAGCTAAGTTTAAACCAACGCGTAGCCAAACACATCGTCGGCTCTGCAACACACACTCCCTCAGGGAAGCTATCCTAGCTCCATCATCATACACGGTCGGGGCTTTGAGGATGGACATCTGTGCCAACGCGTGACGCCACTCAACTTGTACTCTCGAACAACTCACTCCCACATCTTACTCGTTTCTTATAGTCAGAGGCAAATAAACAAATTCGAAAAGGACTGGAAGACAGAAACAAATTTACTATAGTCGCACCACGAAGCATGAAAACCTGACAACGTAGCCACAAGACGGGAACGAGATAGCGTCCATGTTGAGCAGCAGAAGCCTAACTCACACACACAAGCATCAAGGTGTATGATAACACCAGGTCATAATATCATCAAGATATCTGCACACGAAGAGGTTTTGAGTTGTCTGTATAGACTCTGCCACCTTCCATGGAACCAATAATGACACTATGATGATACAAGTCCTCACTTATTCACTTACAAGATCGTTTCTCGCAAGAACATCACGCATGTGGAAGTTAAAGAAAATACAGAATACGTCTCCACGATTCGTCGCACATGAAAACTGCTCCGACATTGAAAACATCGTAGAACGGTAAGAACGAATTAAAAAAAATGAACCATTCCTTAACTAACTGAAAGAAGAGGCCGAAAATGTAAAGCAGAGGCGTGCAGAGACAAATTGGTGATCTGGACAATAGTACAAACATGGAACACCCCTGGTTCCCTCGAATACTCAAGTCAGCCTCCATTCATCAGTGTATATAGTGAATGATCTTTAGATACAGCAGGAATACATATACATCTCCAGTCTGCCGAGGTATGTTTTATATAGGAACCGAAAACCACGCTTCCAGGTAATCCTCAACATGCGTCAAAAAGACTGAAACACACTGTACGCATTTCAATCTTTTCTTCCATTTCAAACTCTCCCTTCCCCTGTCCCACCACTTCTTCCTCTTCTCTAACTACCTTATTACAAAACACAACAGTAATCGGCCGGTTCATGGTAACGCATCACAGTTATTAATGATATTTCTCGATGAAATACATTCCAACTTTGGTAAGATTACCATTATTTTTCCTATGTTCCTCATAACCGTGTCTCGAATTATTCTTTCAAGAAACAAGAATATGATCAATGTATGTTTCTATACGGAATCACGAGGTGAAAACGTTCATTTCGTAACATATTTACGTAGAAATGTACATCTGTATAAATCTACAATAGGCATAACTTCATATTGAAAACATTACAAATATTACAATATCAAAATTACATGAACATATAAACAAAATGGTCGTAGTACAGCATTACAGACATTACATTAAAGTATATCAAAAACATTAAAAGTATTAAAACATTACAAAATTTCTCAAAAATTGAGCATATAATGGGGAAATAATGGGGAAAATCATGGGTATATAATGGGGAAACACCCTAGCCTGCCTACTTATGTCCAATAGGTCTCGAGGTCTCGTTTAGGGATTCACGGCAGGCCTCGAACACGTCTAGAATTCCTACAATAAATAACTTACCCCTTCAAGGTCGCCCGACATCCCTCACGGTATGGCTTCGTTGTTTGGATGGATGGTCGGGTCCTGCTCGGGGCCTCCATACCCTACTGTCGCTTGTGACGAACGCTTACGAACCTCACGGAATCAACAACTGAATATTTACACTATTTGAGCGTCTGGACGCCTCGAAACAGATATATTATGGCTATCAGCCACTGTTCATATATTCACTGGTGATGTAAAGAGTTCTCACAACGAAACGCGACCGAAAAAAACGGGATTAAACGCAATTATGTAAACACAGACGCACTGGCTACATCCGTACCTCGCCAGTGATCTGGGTGGACTGAACCGAGTTGAAGATGGACTTACGAGGTTATACTTAGGAAGCGTAACTATCCCAGATTGCCATTGTCTCTGTAGAGGTGTTAGAAAAGCTGCCACCACCAGCGCCATCTTACCGTTGAACTTATAATTAGAAAAAGAAAACGTACCGAGAATAGTTAGAGAAAACTTTCCTTTCGTGAAATTGTCTGGAATACTTAAGTAAATATCAAAACATTGCTAAAATGAACTACAAAACACAATACCGCTACTGATAATGATAATCATATGACTGATAATAATCCTAATAATAATGATAATATTTCTATTTCTATTCATATGTTCGCCGTGTCCTGCTTTAGCGAGACAGCGGCAGTTAAAGACGCGTTGGGGCCAGAGTGCGTCGTCTGCAACTAGACCCTACACACTAAAAGACGAGTTCCCCCGACAGCTTCAATACTGATAATAATAATAATAATAATAATAATAATAATAATGATAATGATAATAATAATAATGATAATAATAATAATAATAATAATAATAATAATAATAATGATAATGATAATAATAATAATGATAATAATAATAATAATAATAATAATGATAATGATAATAATAATAATGATAATAATAATAATAATAATAATAATAATAATAATAATAATGATAATGATAATAATAATAATGATAATAATAATAATAATAATAATAATAATAATAATGATAATAATAATAATGATAATAATAATGATAGTGATAATGATAATAATAATAACAATAATAATAATAATAATAATGATAATGATAATAATAATAATAATAATAATAATGATGATGATAATAATAATAATGATAATGATAATAATAATAATAATAATAATAATAATAATAATAATAATAATAATAGTAATAATGATAATAATAATAATAATAATAATAATAATAATAATAATGATAATAATAATAATAATAATTTTTGCGTAAGCTGGCATTTTACCTAGAACAGCGGGCACTTTACCTAGAACAGCCGGTACCTTAACTAGAACAGCCGGCACCTTAACTAGAACAGCCGGCACCTTAACTAGAACAGCCGGCACCTTAACTAGAACAGCCGGCACCTTAACTAGAACAGCCGGCACCTTGACTAGAACAGCCGGCACCTTAACTAGAACAGCCGGCACCTTGACTAGAACAGCCGGCATCTTACCTAGAACAGCCGGCACTTTACCTGGGACAGCCGGCATCTTACCTAGAACAGCCGGCACCTTAACTAGAACAGCCGGCATCTTACCTAGAACAGCCGGCATCTTACCTAGAACAGCCGGCACCTTAACTAGAACAGCCGGCATCTTACCTAGAACAGCCGGCACCTTACCTAGAACAGCCGGCACCTTAACTAGAACAGCCGGCATCTTACCTAGAACAGCCGGCACCTTACCTAGAACAGCCGGCACCTTACCTAGAACAGCCGGCACCTTAACTAGAACAGCCGGCACCTTAACTAGAACAGCCGGCACCTTACCTAGAACAGCCGGTTCTGGTCATAGTACGTAATACTCAGTATTTGGCAATGGCGTACATGATGTATTTGAGAGAGAGAGAGAGAGAGAGAGAGAGAGAGAG
>NC_092295.1:8417555-8447555 GCF_036320965.1 Panulirus ornatus
TTGGCCATCACTTTGCCCTAAAGAAGCGCCTTTGAACATGTCCCTAAAAAAAGAACCCAAACTGAAGGGAGAGGATTTCACAGTAGCTGGAATCGAGGTGTGAGATTCTCCACACTGGAAGTAAGATGAAACCTCCACATCTTGCCTACAAAACACACAATGACCAGTCTTAACTCCACGCCTCACTCAAGTCTTCAGTATATTCTCTACGTAGAAAGAGAGACTTAAACATGGGATTATGTAGGGGTTATATAATACATACTTTAGATGATGATGCGGTTAACGAACTCTTACCCGACCCTCATGGGATTTGGAGATATCCGGATACTCTATAAAGCCGGATAATTAGATAACGTAATTAGTATCATAAGACCATACATGGTGAGGTTATAGCGTTATCTCGTAAGGAAGAATATGTCTGATCGACCACCAAAGCTGCTAATGTAAACAACGGACGCAGCTCCCCTCTGGTGGCCGACGCATGAACAATAAGGTCTGCAAGTCGAAAATGAACCTCATTTAGTTTTGGTATTGGAAAGCCGGATAACTGAATCTTTCCGTTATCTGAAGGCCGGATAACAAGCTGTTTACTGCTTTGATGATTATTTATGAAATGTATATTAGATATATAATGTATAAAGTCATGTGGAAAAGATACTAGAGCAAGAATTACGAATAGTGTCTGGTTTAGAGGCACCACACACTTCTGGATTACCCTGGACTGGGCAGTCACTGTAGTACATTGTAACGCTTCAGCAGCCATGAATACAACTGTACAGTTCACTGGTCTTGTATATAGTGTACAAACGAAGAGCATTGTACTGTCCATCTGTTGTGTGCATTGTAAATGGTGTTGTGGATGATTTTCTAAGTGTTATTAGATGATGTGGACCAGCTGACGAGTGTTGTAGCAGGTGTTTTCAGCTGCTTGTAGATGTGTTTTAGTTCATAAGAGTATTGTAGATGTGTTGTAAGAGTCGCAGATGGTGTTCTTGACTTTGGCATTATTGTAGGTTGTGTTCTATCTGCTATGAAGGTTGTAGATGGTATTGCAGCGATTACCAGAGTTGTGAATAGTGTTCTAGTGTTGTACGTAGTGTTACACATGCCGAGAGAGTTGCATATGTTGTTCTAGCTGCTGACAATATTACAGTTGTATGTACAACACCGAGTTGTAGATATTAAAACCAACAAACGTTGTAGAAAGTGTTATAACAACTGAGAGTTTTGCACATGTCTCGTCTGGTTTGATGCTCCTGTTGTATACGCTCCTTGGACTCCTTGCCATCCAGTTCCTCGTCCAGCTGGTGAATGTGTAGTGACTCTGTGGTTGTCCTGTGTGGTTGTACAGTGGGGCCTCTGGTCTAAGAGTAGGAGGAAGGAAGGCTCTTCACCTCAGAATTTGGGCGAGGCTGTCAGGGAGAGGCAAAATAACTTGAGATTAATGATTGGGAAATGCTGTAAATATGGAGATGTGGCTCAATATTTTTGGGATTTTGTTGTTATTCAGGGTTGTGGGGTACATATGAGAGTACATGGGAGAGCCAGATAACAGAAGACCTGATGGTATGTGACGAGGTTTTCTGCCTACATGGGAAAGCCAGATAACAGAAGACCTGATGGTCTATGACGAGGTTATCTGCCGGAGGACAGTACATGGGAAAGCCAGATAACAGAAGACCTGATGGTATGTGACGAGGTTATCTGCCTACATGGGAAAGCCAGATAACAGAAGACCTGATGGTCTATGACGAGGTTATCTGCCGGAGGACGGTACATAGGAAAGCCAGATAACAGAAGACCTGATGGTCTGTGACGAGGTTATCTGCCTACATGGGAAAGCCAGATAACAGAAGACCTGATGGTCTATGACGAGGTTATCTGCCGGAGGACAGTACATGGGAAAGCCAGATAACAGAAAACCTGATGGTATGTGACGAGTTATCTGCCTACATGGGAAAGCCAGATAACAGAAGACCTGATGGTCTATGACGAGGTTATATGCTAGAGGATAGTACACAAGAAAGCCAGATAACAAAAGACCTGATGGTCTATGACGAAGTTATATGCTAGAGAACAGTACACAGGAAAGCCAGATAACAGACCTGGTGGTCTATGACAAGGTTATATGCTAGAGGACAGTACACAGGAAAGCCAGATAACAGACCTAGTGGTCTATGACAAGGTTATATGCTAGAGGACAGTACACAGGAAAGCCAGATAACAAAAGACCTGATGGTTTACGACTGAGTTATTTGCCGGAAGACAAATGGGAGGGTCAGACCACAAAAGACCTGATGGTCTTTGACGAGTTTATCAGCTGGAGGACAGTACATGGGAGGGCCAGGTAAGAGAAGGCCTAATAGTCTATGACGTAGTTATCCGTAGGGATAGTGTAGAGTATTCTAACTTCTTAACGTACATAAACGAAGACAGGATAGCTAGGTAGCGTTACGGGTTTTAGTGCTTCATTAGCGAAACAGGTAACGTTGAAAATATCACATACGTTAGAACGAAAGATGAACGAAAGATGTATCTTGGTGGGTAAGGCTAAGGCTGGAAGAGCAGAAGATGTATCAATTTTAGAGGAAATTGTTGTCAGAAGGTAAATGAGATGCGACTCTGAGCCGATGAGATATAGTGGCAAGAGAGGCGGTCATGGTTGTGGGTAAGAGGGATTAAATGTAGGATTTAAGGACCGACTTGGAGGGATACATGTGCAGTAGGAAAGTAGGTAGTTAGAAGGATGTATTTCAACATCAGCGTGACCCATCTTGACTCCCCCTCTGGTACTGCAGTTTGGTCACCCTCGTCTATCATTCGCTCAAGAATTGTTCGCTCGTAGGATGAGTCTCCCCCACAGAAGCGCCTCATGTGAGCCAGGTGTGCTCTGGGAAGGAGGAACACATGCCTGGGCTGGTGTGGTGTTGACGTCTGGGCTGGCGGGGAACGACCACACAGCCCAAAGAGCAGCAGCCACCGTGCATGATACGAGCACAGATGGACTGACCATCGTCATGCAAGTACGTCATGAAAGATTGAAAGTATTCTAATTGTCCAGTCTCTCTCTCTCTCTCTCTCTCTCTCTCTCTCTCTCTCTCTCTCTCTCTCTCCATCCATCTATCTATCTATCTATCTCCACGTTTCAGCCTCTCTCAAGAGGGATTACCACCACAATCGGTCCTCCTTCCCTCAACTGGGCCACCTGCTCCAGAACCTGCCGTGGCCTCCTACGTCTCCCCAGAGGGCGTGTAAGTGGGTTTACGTCGTCCTCCCAGAAATAGACGCAGGTAAGGTACGGTCCAGGGAAAATCTATCTACACACGATTACTGCGTCGTGTTGCCTTCCCGCGCCGTCTACGCTGACCTTTGAAGATGGTGAGGTGGGGGGTTAGCTTCCTCCAATTATAGACACGACAGGTTAAGGTCAGAGGGTAATCCTTTTTACCCATTGCCAATACGCTGGTTTCCACCAGCCAAGCAGGGACGACTTACACAAACTCCTCAGGTCTCTTACTCATCCTCGCACAACTCCTTCATGCCACACGTCCCTCATAACACTCCCTCACCATCTACACTCCCTCACCATCTACACTCCTTCACCATCGACACTCCCTCACCTTCGACACTTCTTCACAATCTACACTCCCTCACCATCTACACTCCCTCACCTTCTACACTCACTCACTATCTACACTCCCTCACCATCGACACTCCCTCACCTTCGACACTTCTTTACAATCTACACTCCCTCACCTTCGACACTCCCTCACCATCTACACTCCCTCACCTTCGACACTCCTTCACAATCTACACTCCCTCACCATCTACACTCCCTCACCACCTACACTCCCTCACCACCTATACTCCCTCACCATCTACACTCCCTCACCATCTACACTCCCTCACCATCTACACTTCTTCACAATCCACACTCCCTCACCTTCAACACTCCCTCACCATCTACACTCCCTCACCTTCTACACTCTCTCACCATCTACACTCCCTCACTACCTATACTCCCTCACCATCTACACTCCCTCACCATCTACACTCCCTCACCATCTACACTTCTTCACAATCTACACTCCCTCACCTTCGACACCCCCTCACCATCTACACTCCCTCACCATCTACACTTCTTCACAATCCACACTCCCTCACCTTCGACACTCCCTCACCATCTACACTCCCTCACCTTCTACACTCTCTCACCATCTACACTCCCTCACCACCTATACTCCCTCACCATCTACACTCTCTCACCATCTACCCATCTCTCCTCCCTGTTACCCATCCCTTCACTCCAGTCACGTACCGTCCCGACGTTACTCATTCTTCTCAACCCGGAACAGAATGTTTCAGAAATCTGCCCCAGCTTCTTGTACCCTTCCTGTAATTCTGCTCTTTCATCCTCACTCTGACAAGAAGCGAAGAGAAAGAAATGAAACCAGTGACAGACCAATGAATCCTACTGAGAATGAACCAAGAATTCCCTCTTGTAAGCTCAGTTGTCTGTGTTTTGTGTTGAAGAAGGCGTACAGGCCAGTGTGTCTGTGTTGGGTGTTGAGGAAGGTGTACAGGTCAGTGTGTCTGTGTTGGGTGTTGAGGAAGGTGTACAAGTCAGTGTGTCTGTGTTGGGTGTTGAGGAAGGTGTACAGGCCACTGAGTCTGTGTTAGGTGATGAGGAAGGTGTACAGGCCAGTGTGTCTGTGTTGGGTGTTGGGAGTGTGTGTATTGTATGCACCTGATGTGGTGGACTTTTTCCGTGACACATGTCGTGTATCGTAAGGTTATAATAAACCATTAGTACACCTGATCAAGTGGGGTTATCCCTCCAGTATATGTATGTACGGACGGCGGGACTCAAGTGTGATGTTTTGGACTTGAATAACTTTGTTAAGTACTGGCAGCACCTGAAGATGAGGTGGGTTGTCTCCACGAAACATGTCGTGCCACATGGATAGAAAAATTACTTGTTAAATAGAATGGTATAAACTCGTACTAAAGTGCGATTTCATCTTCATATATATATATATATATATATATATATATATATATATATATATATATATATATATATATATATATATATATATACATACATATATTTGATACTAAACCGACTAAGGAAATGAATATAGGTCAATAAGCCTTATGCTTCCCAGTTTTGGGCAAATGTAAAATCTAAAATCTGACTGGAAACAGCCATGTACAATACACAGAGAATACTATTATAAACACATAGATCTGTGTCTCATAATGACGTCAAGTGGTGGTACTATCATACCACATTTGACACAGCCAAGCCTGGTATACTGGGAGAAAACAGGTCTAATGTATGTGACAAGATTCATAAGACTCGCTATACTACGTGTACATGGCAGACCCAGAGAGTTCATGATGCTCGCAGTGTTAGCAGGTGGTGGCTGAGGTGTGTTCATAATAATGAGTCGTGGCCCTCCGTGCGGCCAGACAGCTGCTGCCGTCTTATTAAACAATCCGCTCTTCTTCTTCGTCATTTGCAATAGTTTTCCCTAAAAATGCACGCTACTTTCACGTTTTCTGTGAAAAACGGAATTCTCATCATTGCAGTCTGCGTTTTCTTCATCACTTTAATGATAATGATAACAATCACCATTTTCATTGTAACACCATAATAACATTATCACTATCATGTAACATGTATAATTATATAAATGTTACCATCATTATTAGTGTAATCGTAACAATGAATGATAATCCCCACCACCACCATCACCTAAGGAAAAGAATTTAAGGGTAAACTACAGTAATATTATGTCACCACAGTGAACTGTCGGTGACGCACCAAAGAATATAGATGACCCAAGAGGAAGTTCTCCATAACACCATGCTCTCTACTGACAGCTCAAGACCAACTTCAAAGAACCATTTACCAAGTGTACTTCCAAATACTAATCAGTTAGTATATATATGTAGATAATATATATATATATGTTTGTCTATTATCATGCACGAATATGAAGCACAAGAGAACCCCGAAGTTCCCTCCACCTGAAGACCTTGCGGGTGTAGCTAGGGGTACTACAGGGACGTCCCGGTTATCTATGAAGACTAAGATGTCCGTATTTGAGTCACGTCGTGGCTAATTCTCTAACACTGTGGATCAGTACTAAAAGTGTACATACTACTGAAGATTAAAGCCATGTGAGGTACGACCTTACATATTGTGGTCATCAAATACAGCTCGAAAGTCTGTTGAAATAAGTCCAACTGTGTCTTTGTTGCAGAACAGCATAATTCTTGCCAATGCATCTCATTATGCAACATCAGAAAGCCTGTGTTAGACTTTGTTCATTGCAAAGGTGTTCTTGTACAGTGTGATCTGACTATACAGCTTATATATGTCAAATGATCAAATGGGTGTTAGGTGTCCAACAAAAATAGTTCCTACTGACATGTGGGAGTAATTTCCAATCCTTGTTGATTCTTAAGTAGCTACGTGATCAACAGTGTTGAAAATTAGTGTAGTGGTCTAGAATGTAGAGAGAGAGAGAGAGAGAGAGAGAGAGAGAGAGAGAGAGAGAGAGAGAGAGAGAGAGAGAGAGAGAGACTGTGAGTGACCCCCTTCAGCAAATCCAATTCTCAAATCCTCCACTTCAGACGAACCCACGTCTTGGAAAAGAGAAATCAAAAGTCCTCTGGTAGACCACAAGTTAGGTCTCCCTGGCCTCGTGAAGTGGAGCAGCCACCGTCAAGGGACCCTAGTCACTCCTCGTCGGAGATGTGGGACAAACGAGTCAAATTCCTCAAGTCCAGAGATGGCACCAGAAACCTCAACCATCCTCCCCAAACATGAAGCTATGCCAAACCGTCATCTCGTCTCTGCTGTACCTTCAGCTGGTTAAATTCCCTCTCTGAGCCTCTACGCCAATATCTACAGGGTCCTAAACTCCCTCTCTCGGGCCGTTACGCTCTAAGGACAGTTAGTTCGTATTAGTAGAGAGTATTAGTATCAACGGGGGATTAACTGCCCGCTGGAGGCGAGGCGAATACTACCGTAGATGTGGCGCCACGACTGACCGTAGGGGAGGAAGAGGTAACCTCGTACAGATGTGGTCGGCTGGCTCACATATCAGGCTTGGTGGGCGCCCAGGCTAGGCTCTGGGGGTCGCTTACCCACAGTCTCGAACCTTACAGGGAAGACAACAGAGAGTGAGTTTCGTCCGTAGACGGAGGGTCACAAGGCTGGAAGACACTTGCGTTAGATCGGTGGCAGTGGTAGTGGTGGTGGTGGTAGAAGGACTGTGGGAGCGATAGAGGCAGACAAGCACAAGAAACATTCAGAAATGCTTCGTAAATCCACGGCAATCTCAGACGCCCCGTGTAATGGCCCTCACCATCACCAGAGGTGTAAGACGAAGGCAGAAAGATCGTCGTCTTTGAAGTACAAAGGAGACGCCGGAGGAAGAGAATGACAGGGTAAGTGTGAGGAGGTAAGGCAGACAAGGTGGGTCAGTGGCACCTGATGTGTGGTGGGTCAGAACTGCGAACTGCTACCTGGGTAAGTTACTCGTCCTTTTTTGTACATTTCAGAGTTATTCGATAAATTTTATATTTTCTACGTATAAATAATTATAGAATTATTCAAAACAAATATAATCTTAATTCCTTTTTCATGCGGAAGCTTTGTTAAGTCAATCAAATATTCGAATTCACTCTAGATGCTGCTTTTGAGCAATACTGAATATCTATGTGAAGAATTCATAGCTGTATTCCTCATTAATTCTCCCATAGTGCGAGAAGTGACACACAGTTTGAACCATGACACGGTAATTGTTGCAGTCAATATATAACTTTCATCTTTCTCTTCGTAGTAGTTTTAAGTTACATATCTAACAAAGAAAAACGTATATGCGGTACATATCGTAATGGATAAAGAAGTGCTCCTAATTGGCTGAAGCAGGTAATATGTGGTGGTCAAGGTAAACTTTGGAATAGTCTATGAGGCTTGGCTGTGGATGGTTAGCTCTGGTATCGCTGACTGTGTTATTTGCCGTCGAGGTATGGAGATGACAGCATCTATTGTCTCCCGGGTCTGGGTCTTCAAAGGCACTGTGTAGACCTAGAGGTTATCTTAGCTACAATGACGCCTACAGGAAAGCTACAGATGATCCTCATCAAGGTCTGTCCTCATCGAGGGTTTGCTACGATCTCCTTAAAGCCAGATGGATCAGGGTGTCATGGCCGGAGGTGCGGTATCTGCTGGTATCTAATGTAACGAGAGACATGAAGACAACGCACCTCGCTCACGTCAGGAGATAACTAAATGTAAACTAAGTTCGTGACTCGTTTAAGTTTATGGAGTTGAATCACCTGGTAAAGTGATATAATGGTGATTAAGCAAGATCGCAATGGCTCAAAAAGATCAAGGAAATAGGGGATCGTTTTCTCGTACATTACAAATCGTCTGATGGAAAACGACACCGACGAAGAGAAATGTTGGTCTTGGTCTTCAGAGGTTTGATTCGATGTATCAAACACATACAGAAAACGCAGACTGCAGGCCCAGTACACTAACACACGGTTCGTTCCGTCGAGAGACAAGATCGAACGCATCGCTCACTGTGTTGATCTGGACACTTGGTTTTGTACCATAGATTTCAACAGGGTTGACTCGGGTGCTGGAGAGTGGGACGTGGTCGTTGCTAGGACTGGAGGGGTTGTGGTGGCCAGTACTGCTCAGTACACCAGGCATGAGGGTGGTGGAGGAGGAAGAGGATGAGGTGGAGGAGAACCATGCTGATGACCTAAGCTTGGATGAGAGGATCTCCTGTGATAACATAAAGGGATGGGATACGAACCACTATACTGAAGACAAGTACAGAAGGTAATATAACTAATACATGAAGGAAGAAGAGATGAAAGAAGAATTATGATGAAGAAAAGTGATAGAGTAGAACCAATAGGAATATCACCACAACCGAGAACCAGATTGGTAGCTGGTGGAGGCCAGTGTCTAAAGGAGGAAGAGAGAGGGAAGCAGTTAGTGTCTACGGCTATGATGTGAGACACGACTCCTGGCGCTTCACACTGCACAATAAGTGGCACAAGGTGAAGTCCATCTGTCCTGCTGCCAGAGATAATACATATGATTATATCAAGATGCTCTAAAGTAATCATTCCCTAAGTCAAATATAAACATACTACATTAATTCATGAGAACATACACTCATGCGTATAAATACACACACACACACACACAAGCACAAAAAAAAAATCATCTGAGTTTATATTTAGTTCACTATGACATTATCTTGATTTCTTATAATAAAAACATACGTCTATGTGTAGCAAAACTTCACAAATAAGCAACTCATGCAAAAGCGATGCTTCTTAATTGTAGGATATATATATATATATATATATATATATATATATATATATATATATATATATATATATATATATATATATATATATATATGTATATATATATATATATATATATATATATATATATATATATATATATATATATATATATATATATATATATATATGCTCTCCCAGGGTACGTACTGGATAGAAACAAACACCTCCCACATATTCTCTGCGTGTCGTACAAAGCGACTGAAAAAGGCGAGAGCTGGGAGCTGGAAACCCTTCCCACTTTCCATTCAAATTTCTAAACACTTGGAAAAGAAGAAGCAAAGCAGGAAGCGCTCATTCCCTACTCGAAGGCTCAGGCTGTGGGTATCTGAATGGGCGAGGATGTAACCAGGATGAAAATGGAGCGATGGTTAGTTTGTTTGAGAAGAGGAACTTGGATGTTCTGGCTCTGCGTGCAACAATGCTCAAGGAGAAGGAAGAAGAATGGTTTGGAAATGTCTGAGGGATAAATTCATAGGTAGGTGTGAGTACTTACGAGTACCTATGACGAGGGCGAGAGCAAATAAAGATGTAGAAATTCTGCTGGAGGAGGAGTTGGCGAAATGTGTATAAGAGTTCACGTGAGCTCCAGAACGATGTGCGTAAAAATGACAGTGGATTACGAGAGGTGCCTATACACCTAGACACGAGAGGCGTGAGGAAGAGAGGCGAGTATTCTGGGAATAGCTGAGTGAGTGCGTCAGCAATGTAAATGCAAGAGATCGAGTATTAATTAGTAATAGCTGATCTGAACGCTAAAATAGGTAATATGGGAGTTTAGGATATAACTGGCGGAGGGATGGGGTACCCAGTCATGTGAACGGAAATGGCGAACAGCTTGTGGAGTTCTGTGCTGAGAAAGAACTGGTGACTGGTAATATCTGATTTAAAATGGATATACATAAGTATACACGAGTGAGTCGGTTAATGGTTGGCAGACATTGCTGGATTATATAGTAACTGATAGGCGTACAAAAGAGAGAGAGAGTCTTATGTGAAAGTGCTGAAAGGGGCAGATGGTGGAATGCCTGATCATTACCTCATAGAGGTTAGGATGAAGATTTGTTGAGGTTTCAGCAAAAGAAGAGATGTTATGGGTGGAAGAGGATGGTAAAGTGAGTGAGCTTAGAAAAGAGTTTTGTTTAAAGAGATACCAGGAAGAGGTGAGTGTAGAATGGCAAAATGTAAGAGTAAAGGAAGCTAGGGGGAGTGGATGATGAATGAGAGATATTCAAGGAAGCAGTGCTTATATGTTTGAGAGAAGTGGGTGGCATGTGGAAGGTGGGAGGTGGACAAGTGAAAGGGTAGCGAGTGGTGGGCATGAAACTAATATTTAGTGAAAGATCAAAGAGAATGTTACTTCCAGAGAATATCTACGAGAAATTAGGAACCTTTCAAGAGAAAGTGAAAGGTCAAGAGGAAGGTGCAGGGGCTGAAAAAGAGGGCAATTGAGAGTTGGCGTGAGCGAGTATCAACAAGCTTCAGGGAGAATAATATCACTTTTTGGAAGGACGATAATAGTGTGAGGAACACAAGAAAACAAATGGGAACATCAGTGAATGGAGTTAACGAGAAAGTGGCAATAGGCAGTGACGAGGTGAGGAGGCTAAGGAGTATCTTGAAGGTCTGTTGAATGTGTTTGATCGAGTGGTAGATGTATGGTGTTTGGGTCAGGGAAGTGTACAAAGTGAGAGAGTCATGGAGAGTGGCTTTATGAAGTGAGTAAAGGTGGTGAAAGCCTTGCGTCAAGAAAAAGAAAACATATGACAAGGTCAGTAGAGATGCTTATTGGAGCGGTTTACGTATATATGGTAAGGAAGGAAAGCTGTTGAAAGCCTTACTTGCAAGAAAGTAAGGCGTGTGGGCGAGTAGGAAGAGAAGACGATGAGTGGTTCCAAGTGACAGGTGGTCTGCGGTTGGGGTGTGTGACGTCACTTTGGTTGTTTAATCCGTCTGTGGTGAAGGAGAAGAATGCGAGGGTTGTGGGGAGATGGGGAAGTCTGCAGTCTGTCAGTTGTAGGGTAGGCTGGGAGGTAACTTAGTTACTGGATTTTTCATAAGGCGCTTGTGGCATATTCGACTGAGAAACTGCAGAAGTTAGTATCTGAGATCGAAAGCGTATGAACTTAGATAATCGAGAGTAAATGTAAATAAAAGAAAGGTTGTTATGTTTAGCAGTGTAAAGAGACAGGTTAGTTGGGATGTGAATTTTAATGGGGAGAACTTGGGGAGGAGAAGTGTTTTAGATAACTAAGTGGACACAGCAAATGGAACAATGGAAACTAAAGTTAACTATAGGGTGGGTGAGGGGGCGAAGGCCCTGAGTGCATTGAGGAGTGTGTGTAAAGAAAAATAACTATCTGTGAGAGTGCAGATGGGAATGTTTGATGGTATACTAATGCCGACGGTGTTGTATGAATGTGAGACGTGGGCTTTAAATGACGAAATACACAAGGGAGTCTTGGAAATGAAATATTTGCGGACAGTATGTGATGAGAGGAAAGTTGATCGAGTAAAAAACAATAAGGTACGAAAAAGGTGTGGTAATAAGAAGATTATGGCTGAGAGAGCTGAAGAAGGTATACTAATATGGTTCGGGCACATAGAGAGGATGAGTGAGGAGAGGTTGACACAGAAGGTAAATGTCTCAAAAAGAAAATGTATAATAATCATGAACTCAAAGTGCTTGATAAACCGCTGCTAGGAGCAGAAGAAGAGAAGAACTTTGGAATGAATTACCAGCAATGACCTCAAATGCGATGAACAATACCCACTTGCATTACATGAAGCCAATAAGGAACTAGGCTTCATAGGCAGAAATATAAATTCCATAATGGATGCGATACTCACACTTTTATAAGCCTGTTCATTTCTGGTCACCGTACATGACCGATGAAGAAGAAAAAGTGAAGCGAATTCAAAGAAGAGCAACGAATCTAATCCCTTTGCTTAGAATTGAGTCTCATGAGGAGAGACTCGAACACTTAATTCTATTCCTTCCAAAAACGTGCAGACTCTGAGATCTAACATACTAAATCACTTCGACAACATGCGAATTTTGTTTTCACTTTACACAGATATTCAATGGCCATAACTTCGATATAATGATGGGGGAAAACAGATGTAGTAGCAATGTATTCAATACTATTTTCATTTGAAGAATTGATGGATACTTGAGTAAACCACCTCCCGGCAGAGTATGTGCAAAGACTTATAGTCTCCCTTCAGATCAAGGCTACACAAGTACTTTTTTAGCATCTGCTAAAATTAAATAATCCAGTTGACTACTCCTCACGTCTTTCTTATTTCACAGTCCACCTGCATAGACATTGATAAACTGGTAGGGATTTTTTTTCCTCTCTCTCTACTCCACACATTCCTTGAGAATTTCCAAGACAGTGCGTTCCCCATACTTCATGGCGTTTCTTTGTTTGTTTTTCGTTGTTTTTTTCTAATACTATTCATCTCCTTCCAAAACACTTTAATAAGCCTAAGTTCACCGATACTCTCTCACCTCATCTCTCAACCGTACAAATTTTCAGCTTCTACAGTTTTCTCTTGATTTCCTGCCGCTTTCTCTTGTACACCTCCCAGTCACTCGCACTCTTTCCCTTCACATACAGTCTACACATCTCTGATTTCTCTTTTGCTTGCGACCTAACTTCCTTGCCCCATTACTCAACACCCTTTCTCATACGCTCAAAAGCTTTGCTTCACAACACATCGTCCACTCCTCTCCCACTTCCTTCATTTTATTTGATCCCACTCTTATAGCACTCTTCATTCATTCCTATCATTTCTGAGCACAAGCCTCTTCTCGAAGCTCAATCACTTTCATCACCATCTCTACAGACTTTTACATTTCACTCTTACCAAGAAGTGATCAAACATTCCACCAGCTGCCCTCCTCAGCACGTTCACATCCAACAGTCTCTCCTGTGCTCCCTTGTCGATTAGCACATAATCCAGTAATGCTTATGTCCCCCTAACTCCACTTATCCACGTATTCTTATGAATGCACTTTTTTTAAGCTAAGCTTACCCAGTAGTGTGACACTATCAAACTACAGCTTTTACAATTCATAATTTCCTAGTTCCATCTTTGTGACAACCTCGTATGGTGTCTTTTATGCTTGTAGTTAGATATTTTCTTCTCAAAATCAGTTGCCAACAGAAGCATCTGTTCGCTTTCATATGAGACTTAAACTGATACATCCTTTTGGTATCAGTTCCAGTATCTAAAAACAATAACATAAACCAAGACGCGGCACTCACTGCTGTTGGGTCACAATGCACGACGACATGTGGCAACAACCACAGTGATGCGAGAGTGGGACGCCACCGTACTTACCCTGAGCTGCGTTACGCCACCGTCAGTAGACCATCTCACCTCACCACACCTTGCCACATTCACTGTAGGGGACAAACAGGTTACGACGAACTGAGGACAGTGTGGATGATGAAGAGATGGAGGGGAAATTGAAGCAAGTGTGTCACCGATTGCCCTCAAGATAGTGTCACTAATGGTATAGATGATGCTCTGTAGTGTAGATGATGCTCTGTAGTGATGATGATGCTCTGTAGTGTAGATGATGCTCTGTAGTGATGATGATGCTCTGTAGTGTAGATGATGCTCTGTAGTGATGATGATGCTCTGTAGTGTAGATGATGCTCTGTCATTTGATCTGCTGGTGTTATGGGAGGTGAGTAGTATCTGGGTGATGGTTGTGTTGTGGATGACCAGTGATAACAGACCAGCCAAGATTGCCTGAATGGAGCGTATGGGCTGATGTGATGTTATGATGAACATAATACTTAGAAAAAATATAAAGTGATGATGACCTACGCTTACATGAAGGTGAAGGTCAGTATGAAAGTACCCAATTTATCGACTAACCCCTGGATGTGGATGAACAGTTGGGTTGACTGTGGACCGACTGCCTTAACCAGGATTCGAACCTATGGTCTCGACCCTGGGCATTATTTGTCCTATGAACACTATAGTACGACCGCCCCTGTGAACGAGGGCACGACCCATGGGTATCACGTTAGGTCAAAGGTCACGCTCTCGTACACAAATGTCGTACCGCAGTGGTCACGGGGTTAACAGATCTGTTCGCTCAGTTATGATACAACGTTAAATAACTGTGAAAAATCCTGTTGCAATACTCATTCTAGAACACAGTCGTTAAGACGCCCTTGATGTTCATCACTCATTGAGACAAGAGTATTACATGACTGATCTTATTTAAAAATACAAGTTAAATCTACTTCTGTAGTATCACATGACAGATCTTATCTAAAAATACAAGTTAAATCTACTTCTGTAGTATTACATGACTGATCTTATTCAAAAATACAAGTTCAATCTACTTCTGTAGTATTACATGACAGATCTTATTCAAAGAGACAAGTTCAATCTACTTCTGTAGAATTACATGACTGATCTTATTCAAATATACAAGTTCAATCTACTTCTGTAGAATTACATGACAGATCTTATTTAAAAATACAAGTTCAATCTACTTCTGTGAAGGTAAATGTAGCTATGATCTACTTCAATTGGTGCTAAGTTACTGGTGTAAGCAGAAGTTAAATTACTGTTGCTCACGTTTGGTGATGGTGATAATGATGTTTGATAACTGAGTAACGAAATGGTAGCAGTTACACTACAGTGGAACCGGTGGATGATAATGGTGATGGAGTAAATACTACTGCATCTACTGAGTTACTGTGGAAAGTGTGTGTTGTGGGTAGGTGTAGCTCTAGACAGTGACGGGAGTCGCGCTACGTCTGTGGTGGGGCTGTGGAGGTGGTCATGGGTCTAGTAATTACTGTGGTTTTCGTGGTGATGATATCCATAGTGGTGGTGAGGGTGAGGTGGTATACGTCGTCGGGCTAGCACCACTCGGGTCTTGCTTCTCCTTCTCCTCCTCCTCTGTCCGCCAGTGGCAGCCTCGGCTTCAGGAAGAAATTACACCTACATAAAACTACAGTAACACCAGCGTCCACTACGGGTGCAGAATACACAAAACCGAGCCTCGTTAGAATCGTCCATCAGTGAGGATGAGAGACGTAGGGTGCTCGAGGCGAGCGACAGGGGGCACGCCTCTCGATCCATCAAACTCGCCTACTGACGCGAGGTATTGTTGGTGGGCTAAAGGGTAGCCACGCACGGCTTGTCAAACTTGTTTACCAGCCCCCGACGAGACGGATGACGCAGAATACTACAGGCGAATTAAGGGAGGGGAGAGGAACGCATGGCGCTTAAGTCATCGAGGAAAAGAGCCTGACTTATGTTTCTCGCCAGGGACGCCGAGGAGGGCCATCTTGACGATATACATGTCCCTTCCTCGCCAGGGAACGGTGCAGGAGGCTATCCCGAACACATGTACGTGTGTTGCCCGTCTGAGAAAGACGGAGACAGTCATTCTAAGGACTTGTACGCGTGTCCCTCACCTGGGGACGTCGTGGAGAGTCGTTCTAAGGACCTGTACGTGCGTTCCTTTCCTGAAGACATCATGGAGAGTCGTTCTAAGGACTTGTACGCGTGTTCCTCACTTGGGGACATCATGGAGAGTCCTTCTAAGGACCTGTACGTGCGTTCCTCGCCTGGGGACGTCGTGGAGAGCCATTCTTGGGACCTGTACGCGTGTTCCTCACTTGGGGACGTCGTGGAGAGTCATTCTGGGGACCTGTACGTGTGTCCCTCACTTGGGGACGTCATGGAGAGTCCTTCTAAGGACCTGTACGTGCGTTCCTTTCCTGAGGACATCATGGAGAGTCGTTCTAAGGACCTGTACGTGCGTTCCTCACCTGGGGACGTCATGGAGAGTCATTCTAAGGACTTGTACGCGTGTCCCTCACCTGGGGACGTCATGGAGAGTCGTTCTAAGGACCTGTACGCGTGTTCTTCACCTGGGGACGTCGTGGAGAGTCGTTCTAAGGACCTGTACGCGTGTCCCTCACCTGGGGACGTCATGGAGAGTCGTTCTAAGGACCTGTACGCGTGTTCTTCACCTGGGGACGTCGTGGAGAGTCGTTCTAAGGACCTGTACGTGTGTCCCTCACCTGGGGACGTCATGGAGAGTCGTTCTAAGGACCTGTACGCGTGTTCCTCACCTGGGGACGTCGTGGAGAGTCGTTCTAAGGACCTGTACGCGTGTCCCTCACCTGGGGACGTCATGGAGAGTCGTTCTAAGGACCTGTCCGTGTGTCCCTCACTTGGGGACGTCGTGGAGAGCCATTCTGAGGACCTGTACGTGTGTTGCTCGCCTGATGGTGGCTTCATAAGTTATCCTGTGGTTGTGTCTGAGTTGGGCAAGGATCACATGCCTCAGGTTATCGATAACTAGACCTGTTAGTTAGCTGAACAGGTGACACCTGACTTGAATATTTGATGCTCCTTACAATGTTGCCCAAACCTGAATATCCGGGTAATAATGCAATCAATACACACTAGACTTGAATATTCACGTAAATGATCCAAATACTAGAGGGCCAAACCTTGAGTATTCGAATAATGGTTCAAGTAACTTAGCCCAACTCGAAGTCGAGAGGTAATCCACCTTTGAATTACAATGACGTTATCATAAGTATAACTTAGTAATTACAAATATGAAGTGTTGTGTTAATATCAGGTACAGTTGTATTTTTTTTATCAATGAATGACTGTTCGTTCACCTGAAATTATGTTCTGTTAGGTGCTGGATCCTGGAGGTGTGTGTCCTTCTGTCTGTGAAGCATTTTATGTCTCATTCGGCACCTCGAACTTTGTCCAGTGTGTGAGTTCACCCGCTCATGAAGCATTTCATAACCCATTCGGTACCTCGAGTCTTACTCACTGTATGGGTTCATCCGCTCATGAAGCATTTTGTAAACCCTATGGCACCTCGAACCTTTCCCAATGTATGGGCTCACCCGCTCATGAGGCATTTTATAACCAATTCGGTACCTCGAGTCTTACTCACTGTATGGGTTCACCCGCTCATGAAGCATTTTATAACCAATTCGGTACCTCGAGTCTTACTCACTGTATGGGTTCACCTGCTCATGAAGCATTTTATAACCAATTCGGTACCTCGAGTCTTACTCACTGTATGGGTTCACCCGCTCATGAAGCATTTTATAACCAATTCGGTACCTCAAGTCTTGCCCAGTGTATGGGTTCACCCGCTCATGAGCATTTTATAACCAATTCGGTACCTCGAGTCTTACTCACTGTATGGGTTCACCTGCTCATGAAGCATTTCATAACCAATTCGGTACCTCGAGTCTTGCCCAGTGTTCATCCGTTCATGAAACATTTTATTACCCCTGCTGCACTTCGAACCGCGTTGTCTCACATGTGAAGCACACAAGTCCAGAATGCTGACACCTCGACCTGGGTGCGATACTGCCATAGCCACACTCACAGTGCCAGGCATACCTTGTGTCTAGAGGGCGTCACTCGGGTACACTTGTCGTCTGTCATCAAGGAGGACGAGTCTGTGAGCTGATGTGAACACCGGTGCAGCAAGTGAGGCCCGTTCGTGGGTCTCTCGAGCCGAAGTTATTTCACACAACGACCGCTGGAATGAATCTGTGGTTCTCTCCCGCTTTTGTGGCCTATATGGCGGTCGCTGGAATGAATCTGTGGTTCTCTCTCGCTTTTGTGGCGTATTTTACGGTCGCTGGAATGAATCTGTGGTTCTTTCCCGCTTTTGTGGCGTAAGTTACGGTCGCTGGAATGAATCTGTGGTTCTCTCTCGCTTTTGTGGCGTATGTTACGGTCGCTGGAAGAATGTCGTCCCTCCCTCGTGCTGGACGTGAGAGCTGCTGGAATATGTCTGTGGCGCACGTTGCCCCTGGCTCACGCCCTGCAGCACCAACAGGATCACAGAACTCGTTGTCACTCACACAAGGATTCGAAGCTTATGGTGTCTATTGTAATCCCACCTCCATGTGTTATTTTGTGTCAAATCTTGTCATATGAAAAGTCTGGGTGTAAATTAGCCACTTGGTCCATCTTCCACTCACTCAGTCCCAAGGCATATCTCATCGTCACCCAGGGCAAGTTAGGGACTTAGCTGACGGAGAGCTGACTGTATTCCCTCTTCTTCCTCACGTCTGTCAAAACGCTATTGATATTTCCCTCACGACCAGAGTGGAGCTGGTCAGATGGCTGGAATCCATTGTACCAACCAGACCACGAGCATCTTCCTTAAAGCAAGAAATGAACATGATTTTCCAACATCAGTTCTTCATAAGTGTTGAAAATTCAGCTCTGGAAGGTTATGAATTAAGTGCGCTGCCTTCCGGTGCCTTAAGTGTCAGGTAAGGACACATTATCTAGGGAATATGATGTGTAATGCAAACAAAAGACAGTCGAACATAGCATTATAATCTTACGGTGCCGGTACGCATTGGAAAACAGCGACTAAAAAGAAAAGACGTGTGAGGTGATCACTCGTGAAAGAGTGCAACTCGAGCTGTGGGTGCAGAGGTGGGCAGAGTGCAAGATGAGCGCGGGAGGGACGAAGACACACACACACACACACAGACACTCACCAGGATTCTGTTCTTGCTGGAGTACTTGCCATCCACGCCCAGGCCTTGAGGGAAGACCACAGATAGTTAGTACAAGGAAAAGGAGGAAGAGGAGGAGGAAGCCCCTGGGCTAGGAGAGGCAATCAAGTTATAGGGAAGTTTCATGGCTCTTGCCTGCTGGGTACTAGAGTGAGGAAAAGCACTCAAGTTATAGGGAAAGTTCAAGGACTTTATTTGACGGTTTGTATGACACGGGAAGGCACTCAGTTTATGAGGGAAGAGTTAGGGCTCTCGCTCGGTGGTTAGAAGGGTTAGGAAGGGCACTCAAGTTATGGGGAAGGTGGTCAAAAGGTGAGTCTCGAAACTCTACAGCTATTTTACAGTACATGAACTAAAAATCCTTGTAAGGGATGTGGACGGAGAGGGTATAACTCAGGAATCCATCAGAAGGGAAATGGTACAACAGAACATCAGACAATGGTAAAATGCTGTAAGGAAACACTGATTTGAGTAACACTGTTATATGAGGTACATATAGAGGGTGGAGACACGAAGGAATATATCCTGTCACGTCCTGGTTCGACGGAGTATTAAGGAAATCCACAGATGTGAGGAAGGAGCCAGGAGATCACGACATTAAATCTACAAGATACATATTCACACGAATGGCGAAACTGGCGCGACAGATTGCACACTACAAAGCAGACATGGTTACTCTATCTTAAGTCTTTAAACACACTGGCATATCGTACTCTCATCCCTGTGCTAATACGTATACTGTCAATAAGCTGGTAGTGTATCTGCCCACCGCAAATGGCAGCACCGTCGCTCACAACACGGTTCAGTCTCTAATGCCTGGGTGTTAGCCAAGGGAGGCAAGTCTTCACTGGCCTCCAGTAACAGGGAATGACACAGGACTTGATTGAATGTCCTCGGGCGATTTTTGAACTATATGGTAACTCTACGGAGAAATGATATCCCCTTCTTTACACTTACACTGTAAATATTGAAAGAAAACACTTCTATCTTATGATATTCAGAGTTGAAATACATTCCACGTTTTTGCACCAGTAAGATATGCAGAGGGATGATGGCCTCCTGAGCGACCAGATCATAATAATATGTTACTTCACGGACGTCTTCCGCCACACGTGCTGCCATCTGTCTGTTGGCCGCGAATTCCGAAAGCGTCACAGAATAAAGCTCTCACTTTCTAATCTCAATCACAAAACCGTCTCCAACTTGGATGGTTTTGATCGTCTATCAAATATATATAATATTCCGGAAATCTTCACCAAATAGAAAAAATATACAGATACACATGCGCATACGTGTGTGTGTATATATATATATATATATATATATATATATATATATATATATATATATATATATATATATATACCTGCACGCTGTTTCCCGCTCTAGGGACGTAGCTCCAAAACAGAGGAAACACTGGCCTCATTTACTCACATCTAATCTCTTGTTGTCATGCACACTGCATCAAAACCAGGGCACACCATCCACAGCCAGTTCTCCGGCGGACCGATAATTTAGACGCACCTTTGGTAGGCAAGATCAAATCGCCCGGCACACACACACACACACACACACGGTCTTACACCACCCGGTGTGTCTCATAATAACACAGGCGCGTGTAGATCCTGCGTGGAAAGTACCCTCTAAAATGCGCCAGGCCAACAGCGTGACGGGCGGGATCAGCCAGCATGACGGGTCGCTCTGGTCTGTGAAAGTCTCGGGCCCTCGATGGCGCTACGCTTCCCCAGCGGTGGGAGTGAGGGACGTGGGGAAGAGGAGAGGAGGAGGAGCTCTACCCGCGGGTGGTGTGGGGTGGGGAGGTGAGCAGGCCGAGGTGATCTTCCCTTGTCTGTCGATCCTGTGGGTAATTACTGCTGCTCTGTGTGGTTTCTGGCGATCGTGTCATTACAGGGAGAGAGCGTTACATTCTTGCTGCCCCAGTGTTTGTATATACTTCAATATATATATATATATATATATATATATATATATATATATATATATATATATATATATATATATATATATATTTTGCCGCTGTCTCCCGCGTTTGCAAGGTAGCGCAAGGAAACAGACGAAAGGAATGGCCCAACCCACCCCACTCACATGTACATACACACACGTCCACACACGCAAATATACATACCTGCACAGCTTTCCATGGTTTACCCCAGACGCTTCACATGCCCTGATTCAATCCACTGACAGCACGTCAACCCCGGTATACCACATCGATCCAATTCACTCTATTCCTTGCCCTCCTTTCACCCTCCTGCATGTTCAGGCCCCGATCACACAAAATATTTTTCACTCCATCTTTCCACCTCCAATTTGGTCTCCCACTTCTGCTCGTTCCCTCCACCTCCGACACATATATCCTCTTGGTCAATCTTTCCTCACTCATTCTCTCCATGTGCCCAAACCATTTCAAAACACCCTCTTCTGCTCTCTCAACCACGCTCTTTTTGTTTCCACACATCTCTCTTACCCTTACGTTACTTACTCGATCAAACCACCTCACACCACACATTGTCCTCAAACATCTCATTTCCAGCACATCCACCCTCCTGCGCACAACTCTATCCATAGCCCACGCCTCGCAACCATACAACATTGTTGGAACCACTATTCCTTCAAACATACCCATTTTTGCTTTCCGAGATAATGTTCTCGACTTCCACACATTCTTCAAGGCTCCCAGGATTTTCGCCCCCTCCCCCACCTTATGACCCACTTCCGCTTCCATGGTTCCATCCGCTGCCAGATCCACTCCCAGATATCTAAAACATATATATATATATATATATATATATATATAGGAAAATGTCGCAATCGAGCGTGTGATCAAGCAAATTCCTTCTGATCCATGGGGAAATGAAACACGATAAGTTCCCAAGTTCACTTTCGTGTAATAATCACATCATCAGGGGAGATACAATAAAGAAACATAACAGTCAGTTAATATACAAGGAAGAGACGTAACTAGGACGCCATTTCGTTAACATGTTGACCAAATGGCGTCCTAGCTCCGTCTCTTCCTTGTATATCAACTGACTATTCTACGTCTTCTATCCCATTCTTGTATCTCCCCTGAAGATGAGATCATTACACGAAAGTGCACTTGGGAACTTATCGTGTTTCATTTCCCCGTGAATTATATATATATATATATATATATATATATATATATATATATATATATATATATATATATATATATACTGTATGAAACGACACAAGCAAATACCTGCACTGATCGTAGGCCATCTCGGGTAAAAGAATTAATTCAGTGTATGTAAGATGAATACAAAAAAAAAATGACTAGAACTCCTTACGTGTCTGTAGACCTGATCGTTAAGATGGAGAGCTTGAGAGTGAAAGAGAAAAGGGAGATAATTCTACAGTTTCGCTATTCAAGAAAAGAAAGTCTCATTACAGTCAATCCTCGTGTGATTGGTCTGCACACAGAAACTATAGGAAGCAGCAGCCAGTTGCGTACCTAGGGTCCGAGACTTAGTGGCTCGAATATTCACAAAAACAGCCTGAAATCAGTGGCCTGTAAACAGGCATAGAACAGCAGCACCACGACGGATAGAGTGTGATGGTTGGAGAGAGGTGATACCAAGAGAGTTCTTGAGGCGAAAGGCTATGGAATTCGCTCTGGCTGAGAGAGAGGAGGAGATGGCCACCTCAAATATGTGAGCAGCACTCCAGGCTGCGACGAATGAGGCCCCTTGTCCATATGGCGTAGCTACTCAAAGGATACAGCAATATGTTTTTTAGGAAGTACATTTCGAGGTTACTTATATTTTCATAGCAGGGTAGAGGATATGGTTATGCCCAACATGTCTATTCTAATGCATGGTTGAAAAGTGGTGTTGTTAATATAGTGATCATCACACGAAAGTGCGCTTGGGAACTTCATGCATTTCATTTTCCTCGTGTTTATTTGCATATATATATATATATATATATATATATATATATATATATATATATATATATATATATATATATATATATATATATATATATATATATATATATTTCTATGAGTCCACGGGGTTATATATATATATATATCCCCAGACTATACCAGGTACCCATTTATCGACTAACATAAAGAAGATTCGAACCCGGGCGAGCCCATGCGTAAATTCATAGTCAGACACACAAACCGCTACTCTACGGTAGAGACTGCGTTTTTACATCACCAAACCTAACCAGGTTTCTACCTCCTCATTCCAAGATGCTGCACAAGTCCAAATTATGAGAGGAAAAACATGTTCAGTACGAGAAAGAGAACGAGGTTGGAGTCACGAGGGTTGAAGTGAATAGGGTCGGATGCTGAGGAAAAGATAATTCATAGACAGATGAAAGAAGATGATTCATGGACAGGTGAAGCAAGATAATTCATGGACAGGACGAAAGAAGATAATTCATGGACAGAAGATAGAAGGTAGGCTACAGGGTGCAGCCTTAAGGGACACCAGTGTTGTTAGTTTAAGAAGGAGAAGCCGTTTCGTCAATGCTTACCACAATGGACCAACTATAAAAGGAAAGTGTGTACACTTGAAACTTACAAGAAGTTCACATTCATCCAGCAGTTCCAGAGGCAAGGATGAAAAGCTAGGTCAGCTGTGAGCTGGCTGGCCTGACTGGAGTTCATACCTGATCCAGTAATATGGATGAGTAACATGAGTAACATGAAAGCTCGTATGGATGTATATGTCTGTGATCTGGACGTGTGTATGTGTCTGAGATTTGGACGTGTGTATGTGTCTGTGTATGTCTATGTAATAGGTGTCACTTCTCGAGCAACTTGACCACAAAATTTTCCCACCCACCTCGGCCGAGTTTCTCCCCCTCACCACTGCAAGTGGCTGGCGCTCCCATCACCACCGCCTAGGCCTTCTCTCGCACTAACGTTTCCGTCATGTCATCCACTCCTTTACCTGAACGTCCACACTCCAGAATGTGAACGTAACCCACTTCACTATGTGAAGAGAACGTTTTTCATCCCAGTTAGATATCGCTCCTCATTCTATGTGATCGTCCCAATCTACTTATGGGAACATATATCCACTATACTTTACGGACAGTCCTTCACTATGCTATGTGAACGTCTCCCACTCTCCTAAATGAACGTTACTTTTACTTCTTTAGGAACGTCATTCGCTTTGTTATAAGATATGAACGTCTTTCTTTCAACACCGTTAACATTCTCTGCTATATTCCGTGGACGTTCGCCCACCCCTTCCCCATTTTCTCTGAAACATGCCATTCCATTATGTGAACGCTGTTCCTAAACGCCCGCCGTTCATTCTCAGACCGTCTTCAACCCACTAAGGGGAATGTCCCATACCCATTATGTAAACTTCTCAACCCTGTCGTCAAACTCCAATCTCTCTCTTGCAGTAAGAACACCCCAAGACCGCCAGACTCCAGTATGTGAACGTCTCCAACAGGATTTGCAAACATTCACATTCCAGTGTGAATGTGAACGTTCAGCACGCTATCACAAAACGCCCATAAGTTTACTATGGGAATGTCTATTGTCTCGTCTCGTCAGGTGAGTATCCCCATGTGAACGTCTCCGTTCATGTGAACGTCTATGCCACATCGTTTGTGCTCATCTGTGTCTCAAGATTCCTGTCTTAATATGTGGCGAGATATGTACACCATGCTATGTGAACGTCCCCACTATCGCATGTGTACGTCTACATCAACCCCCATGTGAACGACCCCACCATCTCATGTGAACATCCCCTAACACCCTATGTGAACACCCACGCCATCCCTCATGTGAACGTGCTCACCACCCTCATGTGAACGTGCTCACCACCCTCATGTGAACGTGCTCACCACCCTCATGTGAACGTGCTCACCATCCTCATGTGAACGTGCTCACCACCCCCATGTGAACGTACTCACCACCTCCATGTGAACGTGCTCACCACCCTCATGTGAACGTACTCACCACCCTCATGTGAACGTGCTCACCACCCTCATGTGAACGTGCTCACCACCCCCATGTGAACGTACTCACCACCTCCATGTGAACGTGCTCACCACCCTCATGTGAACGTCCTCACCACCCTCATGTGAACGTGCTCACCACCCTCATGTGAACGTACTCACCACCTCCATGTGAACGTGCTCACCACCCTCATGTGAACGTCCTCACCACCCTCATGTGAACGTACTCACCACCTCCATGTGAACGTGCACACCACCCTCATGTGAACGTGCTCACCACCCTCATGTGAACGTACTCACCACCCTCATGTGAACGTGCTCACCACCCTCATGTGAACGTGTTCACCACCCTCATGTGAACGTGCTCACCACCCTCATGTGAACGTGCTCACCACCCTCATGTGAACGTCCTCACCACCCTCATGTGAACGTACTCACCACCTCCATGTGAACGTGCACACCACCCTCATGTGAACGTGCTCACCACCCTCATGTGAACGTGCTCACCACCCTCATGTGAACGTGCTCACCACCCTCATGTGAACGTGTTCACCACCCTCATGTGAACGTGCTCACCACCCTCATGTGAACGTGCTCACCACCCTCATGTGAACGTGCTCACCACCCCCATGTGAACGTGCTCACCACCCTAATGTGAACGTCCTCACCACCCTCATGTGAACGTACTCACCACCCTCCATGTGAACGTACTCACCACCTCCATGTGAACGTACTCACCACCCTCATGTGAACGTCCTCACCACCCTCATGTGAACGTGCACACCACCCTCATGTGAACGCCTCCACCATGGCCTTCTTTGCCACATGTCCTGCTGAACAGAAGCACAGGCCACTCCACACCTCATTAGTTATATCGGACGATGGAGGGACTAATGAGCCATCATTGCTCATTAGCGCCACCTCGTTTCATTAAGGGACTTATTGCCTGTTACACAGACGAGCCTGCTGGCACGGGTCGCCTCCACTAGGGCCAAATATTGACTCGTTGTCAGCGTCTATGAAGTAGAGGCGCCACACAGTGTGAGGAGAGGGACGTGTACAACTGGGCCCAAAAGTCTCGTTGGAGAAGTGTTTTCGGTATTGCGCTGGTGTTTGTATCCCTAGAGCACGACGGTACGACCCTTGAGTACGACGGTACGATCCTTGAGTACGACGGTACGATCCTTGAGCACGACGGTACGATCCTTGAGTACGATGGTACGATCCTTGAGTACGACGGTACGATCCTTGAGTACGACGGTACGATCCTTGAGTACGATGGTACGACTCTTGAGTACGACGGTACGACCCTTGAGTACGACGGTACGATCCTTGAGCACGATGGTATGACACTTCAGCACGACGGTACGACCCTTGAGTACGACGGTACGATCCTTGAGTACGATGGTACGACCCTTCAGCACGACGGTACGACCCTTGAGTGCGACGGTACGATCCTTGAGCACGACGGTACGATCCTTGAGCACGAAGGTACGACCCTTGAGTACGACGGTACGATCCTTGAGTACGACGGTACGATCCTTGAGCACGATGGTACGACCCTTGAGTACGACGGTACGATCCTTGAGCACGACAATACGATCCTTGAGCACGATGGTACGACCCTTGAGTACGACGGTACGATCCTTGAGCACGACGGTACGATCCTTGAGTACGATGGTACGATCCTTGAGTACGACGGTACGATCCTTGAGCACGAAGGTACGATCCTTGAGTACGACGGTACGATCCTTGAGCACGACGGTACGACCCTTGAGTACGACGGTACGATCCTTGAGCACGACGGTACGATCCTGGAGCACGACGGTACGACCCTTGAGTACGATGGTACGATCCTTGAGCACGACGGTACGACCCTTGAGTACGACGGTACGATCCTTGAGTAGACGGTACGACCCTTGTGCACGACGGTGCACGCCTAGAGCACGACGGTACGACCCTTGAGTACGACGGTACGATCCTTGAGTACGACGGTACGATCCTTGAGTACGACGGTCATGTATTGTGGTCAAGTATTATACCGTCGTGCTCAAGCGTCGCACCGTCATGCGCAAGGGTCGTACTGACATGGTCAAGGGTCGTACCGACGTGGTCAAGGGTCGTACCGACGTGGTCAAGGGTCGTACCGACGTGGTTGAGGGTCGTACCGACGTGCTCAGGAGGTTCAGGTATTCAAGACGGGTCGACCTGTATACAGGAAACAGTGTGTGTGTGTGTGTGTGTGTGTGTGTGTGTGTGTGTGTGTGTGTGTGCGAGAAACCTGAGGATTATGTGGTAGTCTAGTGTAGGGTACTTCCCTGGCTTAAAGATACTACGTCTCTTCGTTGTATATCAACTGACTGTTATTTTCCTCCCTTTTGTCTCCCCTGATGATGTGATTATTACACGAAAGTGCACTTGGGAGCTTACCGTGTTTCATTTTTTCCCCGTGGACTCATAGGAATATCTTGATCACGCACAAAATTGTGATCCTTTCCAATATATATATATATATATATATATATATATATATATATATATATATGGAGAGAATGAGTGAGGAGAGATTGACCAAGAGGATATATGTGTCGGAGGTGGAGGGAACGAGGAGAAGAGGGAGACCAAATTGGAGGTGGAAAGATGGAGTGAAAAAGATTTTGTGTGATCGGGGCCTGAACATGCAGGAGGGTGAAAGGAGGGCAAGAAATAGAGTGAATTGGAGTCATGTGGTATACAGGGGTTGACGTGCTGTCAGTGGATTGAAGCAAGGCATGTGAAGCGTCTGGGGTAAACCATGGAAAGCTGTGTAGGTATGTATATTTGCGTGTGTGGACGTGTGTATGTACATGTGTATGGGGGGGGGGGCCATTTCTTTCGTCTGTTTCCTTGCGCTACCTCGCAAACGCGGGAGACAGCGACAAAGTATAAAAAAAAAAAAAAAAAAAAAAAAAATATATATATATATATATATATTGAAAAAAAATTGAAAATTAAAATGAAATCACGTATACCTCGTTTCAGGTTCAATTATACTAACACTAAACGCGGATTTAAGGTCGGGTTGAATTGGTCTGTTGTGCGAGAAGTAGTTCAGGGTCGCGTAATAGACAATCTACCTTAATATGAAATCAAATTTGCCTTAATTTAGGTTTAATTTCTTTAAGGCGATGATGTTGCAAGATATGGATTGGAGGGTCTAATTCTGTTAAGGGATGAGGCCCCAATCATTTCCACGATTGGGTCGACTGTACCAATCACTGGACGTCGTATTGTAAGTGATGAGGTATTGTAAGTGACATGTTTCTGTCCTGAATATGAAGGCCACTGTAAATCAAGGTGGGGTAGGGAGGAAGACCTCTGTAAATCAAGGTTGGGTAGGGAGGAAGACCTCTGTAAATCAAGGTGGGGTAGGGAGGAAGACCTCTGTAAATCAAGGTGAGGGTAGGGAGGAAGACCTCTGTAAATCAAGGTGGGGTAGGAAGGAAGACTTCTGTAAATCAAGGTGGGGTAGGGAGGAAGACCTCTGTAAATCAAGGTAAGGGTAGGGAGGAAGACCTCTGTAAATCAAGGTGGGGTAGGGAGGAAGACTTCTGTAAATCAAGGTGGGGTAGGGAGGAAGACCTCTGTAAATCAAGGTGGGGTAGGGAGGAAGACCTCTGTAAATCAAGGTAAGGGTAGGGAGGAAGACCTCTGTAAATCAAGGGGAGGGTAGGGAGGAAGACCTCTGTAAATCAAGGTAAGGGTAGGGAGGAAGACCTCTGTAAATCAAGGTGAGGGTAGGGAGGAAGACCTCTGTAAATCAAGGTGGGGTAGGGGAGGAAGACCTCTGTAAATCAAGGGGAGGGTAGGGAGGAAGGGGTGCGAAGACCTCTGTAAATCAAGGCTAGTTGGGGGGAAGGTCCAGTATGGTAAATAACGGGGTAAATGATTGACCGAGAACCGTAAATCAAGGCACTAGAACTAGCAACTAGAACTAGTATGGTGACCGGAAGGGGGCCCAGCCATGGAGCCCGTAAATCACTAAGCTTTGATGCGTTAAAATTACGGTGTAAATGTAATTCGATTTATGTAAATGTAATTCGTGGTTGTCTAACGGTGGTGAGGAGCGTGTCTGGTGTAGAAGACCGCTGTGTTCCATTAACAGAACACATCGAGCTTGTAATTAATGGGAATTTATTTGTTATTCTACAGTGTCCAGACTTGCGATGAAGACTGGCACTGTAAAACTAATGGGGGCTTTCACTGTAGGAGTCCAACCAGCACTGTAAATGATGGTGGTTTGTCACTGTAAGTGGTGAGGTCTCGCATTGAAGTAGATGACTGGGTCTTTCACTGTAAATGATGGTGGTTTTCACTGTGAATGGTGAGGTCTAGCATTGAAGTAGATGACTGGGTCTTTCACTGTAAGTGAAGAGGTCCAACCAGCTTTGTAAATGATGGTGGTTTTTCACTGTAAGTGGTGAGGTATACCATTGAAGTAGATGACTGGGGTTTTTCACTGTAAGTGAAGGGGTCCAAGCAGCACTGTAAATCATGGTGGTTTTTCACTGTAAATGGTGAGGTCTAGCATTGAAGTAGATGACTGGGTCTTTCACTGTAAGTGAAGGGGTCCAACCAGCACTGTAAATGATGGTGGTTTTTCACTGTAAGTGATGGGGTCCAACCAGCACTGTAAATGATGGTTTTTCACTGTAAATGGCGAGGTCTAGCACTGTAGTAGATGACTGGGTCTTTCACTGTAAGTGATGGGTGGGGAGGGGGTCTATAGTCTTGTACTTTATGGGGGTCTTTCACTGTAGGCTCCGAGCTCAAGCACTGCAATTGATGGGGTGGCTTTTCAGTGCTTTAGCACTGTCAGTGATGGGTTAGTGATGGGGGTCTTTCACTGTAACTGGTGACCGTTTCAGTGATGGGTCTCTTGTCTTAGTGATGGGGTCTTTCACTGTAACTGGTAACCGTTTCAGTGATGGGTCTCTTGTCTTAGTGATGGGGGTCTTTCACTGTAACTGGTGACCGTTTCAGTGATGGGTCTCTTGTCTTA
>NC_092295.1:8452555-8482555 GCF_036320965.1 Panulirus ornatus
TACACCTCTCACACTGCGTGTAGTATCCCCATACACCTCTCACACTGTGTGTAGTGCCCATATACACCTTTCACACTGCGTGTAGTATCCCCATACACCTCTCACACTGTGTGTAGTATCCCCATACACCTCTTACACTGTGTGTAGTGCCCATATACACCTCTCACACTGCGTGTAGTATCCCCATACACCTCTCACACTGTGTGTAGTATCCCCATACACCTCTTACACTGTGTGTAGTGCCCATATACACCTCTCACACTGCGTGTAGTATCCCCATACACCTCTCACACTGTGTGTAGTATCCCCATACACCTCTCACTGTGTGTAGTGCCCATATACACCTCTCACACTGCGTGTAGTATCCCCATACACCCCTCACACTATGCGTAGTACCCTCTTACACCTCTCACACAGTCAACATCTAGTGGGAAATAAGCTGCAGGATCCTGTGCGTTTGAAGGCCTTGGGAGGTCGACATCATCGCTAACCTGTAGCCAGAAAAAACTACAGTGCCATCTCCGCCACCGCCCCCTCCTGCCACCAGAGATCCCTCGTCCCCGAGTTGCAGGTGGACACCACAAATACATCGAGCCCATCCAAGCCCGTACAGATCGCTACAAGAACAGCACATGTTAGAACTGTACTCAAGTTCATATATATGGAATTATTCCGCAGCCTCTTCACGTCCTACATAAGGCCAGAGGTTGAACAGCCAAAAGAGATAATAGAGAAGGTGCAGACGAAGCCAGGATTAAAGGGCTGAGGTTCAGAGAAAGGTAAAGGCCTTACACTTGCCCACCGTGGAAGAGAAAAGAGTAAAAGGTGACTTGATCACATCCTTTAAGTTATCAGACCAGATTGATGAGGTGGACAATGAACATTTCATCGAGAGATGTAGGGATAGAGTAACCCGAGGTCTTAATATGAGGCAAGATCATTGTTAACGAGAAAGATGAACAGAAACAGTCTCATGGTATAGAGGATGAAGGGTATACACTGCATGAGGACAAAGTATATGTGGACAATATTCTAAAGTTTAAAAAGTTGTACAAAAGTAGAAAATGTTCAGATGGGACCCCATGAGTGCAAAACATCTTCCCCTTACATTAAAAATGAGCAGTCACTAGCCTGTAAATACATAATACACACAAAAGACACTAATAGTAAATAAAACCATTCATAACTTCCTAAGGAGTGAATAGCAATTCCACTGACAGCACGTCGCCCCATATATACCACATTGCTTCACTTTATCCCGTGCATGCCTTGCACCCTCCTTAATATATTTTTTCCCCCTCCCCTCCCTGCAGCAATGATCATATAGCGTGATGCACTTCGCCAACGAACCGTGTCTAAACGGCAGCAGAAGCACACACGTAAAACCAGTAGCTTCATCACAGACATAGCCATCATCTGCGTCAGAGCCCATGATGACTACACACATCACCTACCGCATCTTTGGCCAGCCTCCGCCCACCTCCACACCCTCCCCTCTGCAGCAGTGGCGACAAGGAAGGTGTCGAACGCGAGCTTGTGACCCGACCCATGATCTGGCTACTTACTGGCCACAGAGTCTTGCGAGTGGACCTGCGGCAGGGCGAACTCCTGGGCCTCCGGGTGGTGCATTTCGATGAAGAAGAGGTAGATCATGACCCCAAGGACAGCGCCGATGTGCGGCCCCACCAGCGGCACCCACCACCACACCAGACCGTCCTTTGTCATCGCCCTGCGTAGGGGAGGAAAGGGTATGCGTCAGTGGAAGAGACCTGTCATCAAACCACACATAAATCTCACATAAACCATACATAAACCATCTCCAACCTTCACTTTACCATTGCAGTCATTGATCAACCTCTCTCTCCCAGTATCAACGAATCTTCTAAAAGTAATGATGATAGAAAATAATATTAATGATAATAATAACAGAAACAATAATGATAGTAATAATAATAATAATAATAATAATAATAATAATAATAATAATAATAATAACAATAATAATAATAATGATAATAATAATAACATTAATCTTTTTTTTTTTTTTTTTTTGCTTTGTCGCTGTCTCCCGCGTTTGCGAGGTAGCGCAAGGAAACAGACGAAAGAAATGGCCCAACCCACCCCCATACACATGTATATACATACGTCCACACACGCAAATATACATACCTACACAGCTTTCCATGGTTTACCCCAGACGCTTCACATGCCCTGATTCAATCCACTGACAGCACGTCAACCCCGGTATACCACATCGCTCCAATTCACTCTATTCCTTTCCCTCCTTTCACCCTCCTGCATGTTCAGGCCCCGATCACACAAAATCTTTTTCACTCCATCTTTCCACCTCCAATTTGGTCTCCCTCTTCTCCTCGTTCCCTCCACCTCCGACACATATATCCTCTTGGTCAATCTTTCCTCACTCATTCTCTCCATGTGCCCAAACCATTTCAAAACACCCTCTTCTGCTCTCTCAACCACGCTCTTTTTATTTCCACACATCTCTCTTACCCTTACATTACTTACTCGATCAAACACTAATAATAATAATAATAACAATAATAATAACAATAACAATAATAATAATAGTAATGAAAATAATGACAATTACACTTGTAGTAATAAATGATAATTAACAATAACAATAATAATAATAATACTTATGATAATGATAATAATAATGATAATGATGATAATAACAATAATAATAATAATAAAATAATGACAATTGTATTTATAATGATAACAGTAATAATGATAATGATAATGATAGTAGTAATAATAATAATAATAATAATAATGATAATAATAAATAATAACAATAATAATAATAATAATAATAATAATAATAATAATAATAATGACGTGTGTGGGTTGTTGGCTGGACATTGATGAGGGGTGGTTACTGAAAACGAGGCGACGTGGACTGCTTTTACCGACGTGTTGGGTGTTGGGCTGTGGGGTTGTGGGGGTGTGGGGTTGTGGGGTGTGGGGTGTGGGGTTGTGGGGTGTCTCCAAGTCCCAAGTGACAAAAGATCTGATCCTCTGTGACGAGGTCATCCACCGAGGGACGGTAATGGTATCCTAACCTACACAGATGAAGACATGAGAGTATAGCAAAAGGCTCCTCCATGCCAACCACACTGTGCCTAAAGATCATCATCCAGCAGAAAAGCGATTCAGAAGGAGCTTTATGCATTGTCGAGTATACTGACGTGGAAAGTTTATTGGGAAGATGAATAGAAAACGCATTCTGGTTTATCTACAACTTTAGGAAACTCAGAAGATGGTTTTTTTAAGCCTCTACTGGACGCAGGAAAGTGAAGTTCAAAAGCGTGTCTATCATCATGTACGAGTTTGAATCACTGGTTATTGATATGACGCAAGTTAACTGTCCAGCTGTCATCTCCATGTATTAATAGTCATTACCTTGAGAGTAATTAATGGGTAATTAATTCCAATGTTACATAACTGCTACAGAAACGTTTGGCCACGTTTGTGTTCCATCTCTCTGCCTTTCTAACGTTTTCTCCAGCCACTGTATCTCTGCCTGATATGAATTTATCACGAATTATGCTATCGAAATTATCAATTATAGAATTTAGGCTTATAAGCCAAGCACTGGAGCTACTAAGTTTAATACATATCAAAATATTCAGTTTTGAAAATTCATTTCAATAGAATAAGTATACATAAAAGAATCAAAGTATATATACAATAGATACATATACATACACACACACATACCTCAGGCAATTTTGAGAACTTGTATCAGTTCCCCGAAGTCTCCAATTCCTTACAAAGCAAATAAGTAAGACTTCTGCGTCTCTCCTCACTAGATTAATTTCACGTTGAAAAGGAGTTCAGGTCGTGGATGGGGGACAATGACACTAGAGAGAGACGCGTTCGAGGTTGGTGAGGTGTGTGTGTGTGTGTGGGTGGAGGACGGTGATGGGAGGATGTTGATATGTGGGATGACGTGGGTGATGGGGGCTAATGGTATTCCAGGGGATGTCGCTGGATTAGTGATAGGTAAGGTGATGATAGAGGGTGATAGTGATGTGAGGGAGGTCTATATGGGTGTAAGTGACGTGCATGGGGCTTGAGTGAGTGTTAGTGACGTGTAGGAGACGTGGATGGTGGTTTCACATCACGCATGGGGACCTGAGGGGGAAAGTGGACTGAGGGATGGCGAAGCGTGAGGTGAAGATGTGTGAGTGAGTGACTGTCGCCAACAGAGCTCCCTGGGCGAGACGGATTGGACACCAGGTTCCTGTCGTGTGTGCTGCGTCAGCTGCCTTTCTCTAAAGCAAGCACCTGCTTCATTCAGACGTGGCACAATGGTATGATGAGTGGAGGACCTTCAGTTTGATGCAGTATAGGTAATTGGCGGTCATCTCCTGTATAAGACTATGGGATTTATGTATGTCTTTGGCCAAAATGTTTTTCTCCTTTTGTCTTTTCCTTGAAGAGTGACAATATGACTTGATGCAGCCCTTATGTTTGACCACCTGTCTTCATCCTAAGTGGGGTGGGTGGCTGTGTCGTCCACTGTGACCTGTTACTGAGACAGGACGTCATTTTTCACTGCAGTGTTGTCCTCAGTGGGGTGTAGCCTAACCACTGGGAAACTCATAAGCCTAGATGGTAGAGGTGGGCGGATAAGTGGCGAGGCCGCACGAGTGTAAAATTCCCCTCCCCATGTAGATAAGAGATAAAGATTAGGCATTGACAGACGAGAAAGACAGAGTGTAATAGAGTGATAGTGACGGGCTGACTCACGTGAAGGGCGCCTCGCCCCAGCCAGCGATGAGGGTGAAGAGCCGAGGAGCCAAGTCTCGGGCGGGGTTGATGGCGTAGCCACAGTTGAAGCCGAAGCAGACGCCTATGTTGAGGACGGTGAAACCCACCAGGAGCGGCACCAGGTACTTGGGCACCTCCATGTTGCGGCCGTCCGTGATGGCACACACGCAGATCAGCAGCAACATCGTGCCAACCACCTGCACGAACAGGGGAGGAGATCCATTATACACCAACCATCTTTACGTCACTCTTAACCTCTTGTACGTATCCTGAACCAATCCTACGTAGATCCTACGAGAGCAGGATGCCCTAAATGTGAACACCACACCATTAAGTCATTCTTATGGAGTATATATGGGAGTCTTATAGCCTTGGCTGCATCTGGCACGGGGTTAAAACCTGTAAATCTCAAACATATGTGGGGGTATGGGGTTGTATAGTGTCTCTAAACATATCTTTATAGACGTGTCTGGTTTTGAATTAGGTCGATATAAAGGATGAAAAGACGGATTTGAGAGACTGGATCACATCTCTGAGTATGGGATCTGTGACACTGAGAAACATGGTAGAAATGTGGTAAGTTAGAATGATGGAGTCTCCTCCACACAGGTTGAACCAGATGTCATTGAAGTTTCTGAAAGATGAGGAAGAGAGATAAAGATTGACAAAGATATAGAATGTATTGATACTAAGTGACTCTTGTGTTTTTGAGGTACTTAACAAGGATCATGGTTGAGGATGTGCATAATCTGAAAACTGGATAGTGTTAGCAATTTAGAAAATGGTTGGGTATGAATTGGTTGGTTCAATGGCAAAAGACAGATGAGGGAGGAAGGAGCCCAGACAGTTGAAGAGTATTTACAGATGGAAACTGAGAGAGAAGTAGCTACTAGAAAGATAAGATACAAGGGATATAACTGTAAAAATATAAAATGATGATATTCAAAGATGTTGGACATCAGACAGATGGGAAACATAGACGCAAGGATGTCACTTTGGCTTAGGATACGAAAGTGGATGCGAAATATGGAATCATGTGTGACAACAACAGTAAAAAGATGTGTGATTTATTTTACCGAAGAATATGCTACACTTGCATTATATTTAGGACTTTACACTACTGTCTACAGCTGTTTAATATCTAGGAAAAATGAATATAGAATTGTTACTTGTTTCCCATGTGTTGTAATGAAGGCACCTTACCTGAACGTGGATGGGTCGTCCTTTTCCTGGATAATATGATTCTTAGACTTGAACCCAAAACCTGATCATATCTCTGAAGAAAACAGTGAAACGCTTGTGACGTCTATTTCTTCAGCTACACCGCTAAGCTTTAGCTAAACCTTCTTAACATTGATAGGCCTTTGCTACCGGAGAGAACATGACCCTTTTTAAAATGCAGGTTTACTGTTTCATTCAAAATCAATTAGTGTTCTCTCCTCACTTTCCTATTTCTTTAACCCTTGCCATACATCAATTAAGGCCTGGCCTTGACCAGAACCTTCTGTTCATGAGTCGAGGCTTCGATATGAAGACTCGCCCGCAGCACACGCTCGTGAGAGCCGCGTTTGAGACGACCCACCACCACCACCTCCTCCTCCTCCTCCTCTCCCCGCAGGAGGACAGCGCCACAACCAGTGACCTCCTCCTCCTCCTCCTGCTCTCCCCGTGGGAGGACAGCGCCACAACAAGTGACCTCCTCCTCCTCCTCCTCCTCCTGCTCTCCACGCGGGAGGACAGCGCCACAACCAGTGACCTCCTCCTCCTCCTCCTCCTCCTGCTCTCCACGCGGGAGGACAGCGCCACAACCAGTGACCTCCTCCTCCTGCTCCTCCTCCTCCTCTCCCCGCGGGAGGACAGCGCCACAACCAGTGACCTCCTCCTCCTCCTCCTCTCCCCGCGGGAGGACAGCGCCACAACCAGTGACCTCCTCCTCCTCCTCTCCCCGCGGGAGGACAGCGCCATAACCAGTGACCTCCTCCTCCTCCTCCTCCTGCTCTCCCCGCGGGAGGACAGCGCCACAACCAGTGACCTCCTCCTCCTCCTGCTCTCCCTGCAGGAAGACAGCGCCACAACCAGTGACCTCCTCCTCCTCCTCCTCCTGCTCTCCCCGCGGGAGGACAGCGCCACAACCAGTGACCTCCTCCTCCTCCTCCTCCTCTCCCCGCGGGAGGACAGCGCCACAACCAGTGACCTCCTCCTCCTCCTCCTCCTGCTCTCCACGCGGGAGGACAGCGCCACAACCAGTGACCTCCTCCTCCTCCTCCTCTCCCCGCGGGAGGACAGCGCCATAACCAGTGACCTCCTCCTCCTCCTCCTCCTCCTCTCCACGCGGGAGGACAGCGCCACAACCAGTGAGTGACGGAGGTGTTGGCCCACCTGATCACCGAAGCCGTTGCCGCTGGAGAGGAAGTTCGAGACAACAGTCCCGTTGACGTTGGTGATGGCCCCAGGGTAGGTGGCCCAGATGCCGGCCGTGGCCAGGGTCCTCTCGGGCTCGAACCCATCCAGCGCGTCTGTGGGAGAAGACCATAGAGATGGTGGAGGGTTAGGTTGGCTCTGAGATAAGGAACTGTCTCAGTCTCGAGTGGTCCTATACTGTTATACTGACTCTGTGTTACGTATCTCAGCACACACACACACACACACACACACACACACACACACATGGGCCTCTGTGGTTTAGTGGTTAGCGTTACTATGAGTCACCAAGGGTGCGACAGGGGTCGGGGTTGCGTGGGTTCGACTCCTGGGCGTGGTAGTCGGCCCACACTCAACCCAGGTGTTTACGAATCCTTGCGTGTGGTGTGTGTGTGTGTGTGTGTGTGTGTGTATGGAGGGACTACCACCCACTGAGGAAGGACTGATACTCACTGGGGAGGGGACCAACACCCACTGGGGAAGGGACCATCACCCACTGGGGAAGGGACCACCACCCACTGAGGAGGGACCACCACCCACTGGGGAAGGGACCACCACCCACTGAGGAGGGGACCATAACCCACTGGGGAAGGGACCACCACCCACTGGGGAAGGGACCATCACCCACTGGGGAAGGGACCACCACCCACTGAGAAGGGACCACCACCCACTGGGGAAGGGACCAACACCCACTAGGGAATGGACCACCACCCACTGGGGAAGGGACCACCACCCACTGGGGAAGGAGTGGTACTCACTGAGGTAGACGCCGTAAAGGAGGGCAGAGGCCAGGAATGCGCCTAGGTACTGAGCCACCATGTACACAGGTACCTTGACCCATGGGTGTTTGCCCCAGACGGCCATGGCCAGGGTCACCGCCGGGTTGACATGACCTCCGCTGACCCCGCCGCTCACCAGCACGGCCAGGGTCACAGCCAGACCCCAGCCCCAGTTGATGGAGAAGAAGTCGCCGTTGGCCTTGTTCGTGAGGACGCTCTGCGCCACAGAGGCGTCGCCAAACAGCTGAGGGTGTAAAGTGCGTACGTGAGCAGGGCTGAAATTACCATACATAGAACATAGTAGATCACACATGCGTATCATGGTAACTAATTACCACACAGAACAGATCACAGATGCGTATCATGGTAACTAATTACCACATAGAACATAGTAGATCACAGATGCTTATCATGGTAACTAATATTTCTAATATTTCCATAAGTGGGAACAGAGAAAAGGGCCAAGTGAGGATATTCCCTCTAAGGTTCAGTCCTCTGTTCTTAACGCTACCTCGCTAACACAGGAATTGGCGAATATATATCTTAAATATATATATATATATATATATATATATATATATATATATATATATATATATATATATATATATATATATATAGTGGTTCCAACAATGTTGTATGGTTGCGAGGCGTGGGCTATGGATAGAGTTGTGCGCAGGAGGATGGATGTGCTAGAAATGAGATGTTTGAGGACAATGTGTGGTGTGAGGTGGTTTGAACGAGTAAGTAACGTAAGGGTAAGAGAGATGTGTGGAAATAAAAAGAGCGTGGTTGAGAGAGCAGTAGAGGGTGTTTTGAAATGGTTTGGGCACATGGAGAGAATGAGTGAGGAAAGATTGACCAAGAGGATATATGTGTCGGAGGTGGAGGGAACGAGGAGAAGAGGGAGACCAAATTGGAGGTGGAAAGATGGAGTGAAAAAGATCTTGTGTGATCGGGGCCTGAACATGCAGGAGGGTGAAAGGAGGGAAAGGAATAGAGTGAATTGGAGCGATGTGGTATACCGGGGTTGACGTGCTGTCAGTGGATTGAATCAGGGCATGTGAAGCGTCTGGGGTAAACCATGGAAAGCTGTGTAGGTATGTATATTTGCGTGTGGACGTATGTATATACATGTGTATGGGGGTGGGTTGGGCCATTTTTTTCGTCTGTTTCCTTGCGCTACCTCGCAAACGCGGGAGACAGCGACAAAGCAAAAAAAAAAAAAAAAATATATATATATATATATATATATATATATATATATATATATATATATATATACACATATATATATATATATATATATATATATATATATATATATATATATATATATATACACATATATATATATATATATATATATATATATATATATATATATATATATATATATATATATTCTTTCTTTCAAACTATTCGCCATTTCCCGCATTAGCGAGGTAGCGTTAAGAACAGAGGACTGGGCCTTTAAGGGAATACCCTCACCTGGCCCAATTCTCTATTCCTTCTTTTGAAAAAAAAAAAAAAAAAAAAAAAAAAAAAAACGAGAGGGGAGGATTTCCAGCCCCCCGCTCCCTCCCCTTTTAGTCGCCTTCTACGACACGCAGGGAATACGTGGGAAGTATTCTTCATCCCCTATCCCCAGGGATGAAGTGAGAAGGAGATAGAGTGAGTATTTGGAAGTTTTCTTGAATATGTTTGATGATAGAGTGGCAGATATAGGGTGTTTTGGTCGAGGTGGTGTGCGAAGTGAGAGGGGTCAGGGAAATTGGTTTGGTAAACAGAGAAGAGGTTGTGAAAGCTTTGCAGAAGATGAAAGCCGGCAAGTGGTGGGTTTGGATGGTATTGCAGTGGAATTTATTAAAAAATGGGGTGACTATGTTGTTGACTGATTGGAGAGGATATTCACTGTATGTATGGTTCATGGTAAAGTGCCTGAGGATTGGCGGTATGCATGCATAGTGCCATTGTACAAAGGCAAAGGGGATAAAGGTGAGTGTTCAAATTACAGAGGTATAAGTTTGTTGAGTATTCCTGGAAAATTATATGGAAGGGTATTGATTGAGAGGGTGAAGGCATGTACAAAGCATCAGATTGGGGAAGAGCAGTATGGTTTCAGAAGTGGTAGAGGATGTGTGGATCAGGTGTTTGCCTTGAAGAATGTATGTGAGAAATTCTTAGGAAAGCATATGGATTTGTATGTAGCATTTATGGATCTGGAGAAGGCATATGATAGAGTTGACAGAGATGCTGTGTGGAAGGTATTAAGAATATAGGGTGTGGAAGGTAAGTTGCTAGAAGTAGTGAAAAGTTTTCATCAAGGTTGTAAGGCATGTGTACGTGTAGGAAGAGAGGAAAGTGATTAGTTCTCAGTGAATGTAGGTTTGCGGCAGGGGTGTGTGATGTCTCTTTGGGTGTTTAATTTGTTTATGGATGGGGTTATTAGGGAGGTGGATGCAAGAGTTTTGGAGAGAGGGGCAAGTATGCAGTCTGTTGTGGATGAGAGAGCTGATGATACAGCGCTGGTGGCTGATTCAGGTGAGAAACTGCAGAAATTAGTTATTGAGTTTGGTAAAATGTGTGAAAGAAGAAAGGTGAGAGTAAATGTGAATAAGAGCAAGGTTATTAGGTTCAGCAGGGTTGAGGGACAAGTCAATTGGAAGGTAAGTTTGAACGGAGAAAAACTGGAGGAAGTGAAGTGTTTTAGATATCTGGGAGTGGATTTGGCAGCGGATGGAACCGTGGAAGCGGAAGTGAGTCACAGGGTGTGGGAGGGGGCGAAGGTTCTGGGGGTGTTGAAGAATGCGTGGAAGGCGAGAACGTAATCTTAGAGAACAAAAATGGGGATTTTTGAAGGAACAGTGGTTCCAACAATGTTATATCGTTGCGAGGCGTGGGCTATAGATAGGGCTGTGCGGAGGGGGGTGGATGTGTTGGAAATGAAATGTTTGAGGACAATATGTGGTGTGAGGTGATTTGATCAAGTAATGAAAGGGCAAATGAGATGTGTGTCAATAAAAAGAATGTGGTTGAGAGAGCAGAAGAGGGTGTATTAAAAATGGTTTGGTCACATAGAGAGAATGAAAGAGGAAAGATTGACCAAGAGGATATATGTGTCAGAGGTGAAGGGAACGAGGAGAATTGGGAGACCAAATTGGAGGTGGAAGGATGGAGTGAAAAAGATTTTGAGCGATCGGAGCCTGAACATACACGAGGGTGAAAGGCGTGCAAGGAATAGAGTGAATTGGAACGATGTGGTATACCGGGGTCGACGTGCTGTCAATGGATTGAACCAGGGCATGTGAAGCGTCTGGGGTAAACCACAGAAAGTTGTGTGGGGCCTGGATGTGGAAAGGGAAATGTGGTTTCGGTGCATTATTACATGACAGCTAGAGACTGAGTGTGAACGAATGTGGCCTTTGTTGTCTTTTCCTAGCGCTACCTCGCGCGCGCGCGGGGGGGGGGGGTAAGGGGGTGCCATTTTCATGTGTGGCAGGGTGGCGACGAGAATGGATGAAGGCAGCAAAAATGAATGTGTACATGTCTATTTATGTATATGTCTGTGTATGTATATGTATGTATATGTGCGTGTGTGGGCCTTTATGCATATACATGTGTAAGTGGGTGGATTGGGAATTCCTCGTCTGTTTCCTTGCGCTACAACGCTAACACGGGAGGTTTTATATATATATATATATATATATATATATATATATATATATATATATATATATATATATATATATATATATATATATTCCTCCTCACCCACAAGTCGACATATTTGCTCATTTCATAACCTGTTTGGTGTTTTAAATTCCTGTAAACCACAGAAATGGTTCGAATCCCTCCTCTTTCACCTCTTAGTTTTACTTTTAGCCTTGACGGAAGTTAGCAAGTAATTGTACGTTGTGATCACCGTACCCGCCTCCACATGACGGATGGGAGCTTCGACGACCTCCACTTCCTGCCCCGAGACCCCGAGATCATGTTAAAGTGTGTCATAATCACGTTAACAGCAGGACCACAAGTACGCCCCCTGTTGCCTCTTGGTTAACAGCGTGATTACCGTGGCCGTATTACCCACGCCTGTCAGTGGTACATTGAGGTACACATGACTTACCTCAAAGGGAGGGTCATAGTTCAGGGTTGAGGCCATTTTCGCTCGGTGGGAGCAACGGGATCTACAGGGAAACATGTAATTGACACATTATGTAAACATGCAAAACATAGGGATGGTTAACTTAAGTACTGGCTTTCATGGTGATCATGGAAATTGTTACTGTTCTCAAGGGCAACTGAGGAAGACAGAAGGATCGTTTCAATACAAACTTTATGTGGACCGTGATGGACACACACACTAAAGTGTGTGGACTATACTGGACTCTGTGTGGACAATGGTGGGCTACACTGGACTCTGTGTGGACAATGGTGGACTATACTGGACTAGGCGTGCGGACACTGGTGGACTATACTGGACAAAAAGTATGGACGACGGTGGACGAACAATGTGGACGATACTGTAGGGGGACGTGCCAAGGAGTACGTGACTTCCGCAAGGCTGGAACCTTGGGCCATCACGGGTAACTGGTGAGTACTCTGCCTGTGTCACCCTGGCTGTAGACTGTACAAACCCACCTCCATGTTTACCCTCAAGGACTACCTCGAGTTATGGATCATGTTGGGATCACGACCTCTTCAGTAAACTCCAGGACCCTGGTCAGGACCAGCATCTACCTGTTATGTGACCACCAACTTGTCTCCAGTGTCAATTCCTTTCGTATATTCCTAAAGCAGCGACGGGACGATCCCTGAGCACGATGGTATGATGGCTTGGGTAGGGAGACCTGGTGTATGGCCTGACCCACAGGGGTCAGGTCAAAGGGCAGGCCGTCCTACCCGTGGATCCTCTTGGTTGTCCTTAGTGAAGTCGTCCTCCATCTTTCGTTCAAGTCCACCAGCGTTCATGCAACTACACCTCGCTCTCAACTCTAACTTTGCATGACGTGTTCTACCTCCTCTATCTACCTCTCGCCTTCGTCCTGGCTGCATCCTTGTAAGCAAAACCCCATCTCAGCCCTCGAGACTCCAGTCCATACGTGTTCTGTGTCTTCCAGCTCCAGTGTCGTTGTTAAGAAAGAGATACGTGGTATCATCTTATCTTTATCCTTCGATACGAAACAGCAATTTTGACATTTCTCTTCTCACAGGCACACAGCAAATGGTAGTCCAAAGCTTTCCTGCTCCATTCAGGTAAGCTGACAGCTCCCACGTGAGTCTCAGGTAAGCTGACACCTCCCACGTGAGTCTTAGGTAAGCTGACAGCTCCCACGTGAGTCTTAGGTAAGCTGACACCTCCCACGTGAGTGTCAGGTAAGCTGACACCTCCCACGTGAGTCTCAAGAAAGCTCCTCTTACGGCAGTCTCAAATAAGCTGACACTTCCCATGTGAATCTCAGGTAAGCTGACACCTCCCATGTGAGTCTCAGGTAAGCTGACACCTCCCACGTGAGTCTCAGGTAAGCTGACACCTCCCACGTGAGTCTCAGGTAAACTGACACCTCCCACTTGAGTCTCAGGTAAGCTGACACCTCTCACGGCAGTCACAGGTAAGCTGACACCTCCCACGTGAGTCTCAGGTAAGCTGACACCTCCCACGTGAGTCTCAGGTAAGCTGACACCTCCCACGTGAGTCTCAGGTAAGCTGACACCTCCGAAGCTGCGGGTCTCCCAAACAAAGCGCGTAGTACACTTGTTCTGACGCTGTTTCTGACGAAAACATACGAATCGTATTGTTATTGCAGAAGTGTAAGATCGAATCGATATCCCTCAAAGATTTCAAGGTCAAGTGGTCTGACCTAAAGTGATTCCAGGAGAAATAACCTTCAGGGACAACGATGCTACGGTCCTATGGGGTCGTGCTGCTGTGTGAGGCGTCCTTAGCACTCTGCCTCGCATGGTAGACGACTGAGGTCGTGCTGCTGTGTGAGGCGTCCTTAGCACTCTGCCTCGCACAGTTGACGACCGAGGTCGTGCTGCTGTGTGAGGCGACCTTAGCACTCTGCCTCGCACAGTTGACGACCGAGGTCGTGCTGCTGTGTGAGGCGACCTTAGCACTCTGCCTCGCACAGTTGACGACCGAGGTCGTGCTGCTGTGTGAGGCGACCTTAGCACTCTGCCACGCACGGTAGACGACTGAGGTCGTGCTGCTGTGTGAGGCGTCCTTAGCACTCTGCCACGCACGGTAGACGACTGAGGTCGTGCTGCTGTGTGAGGCGTCCTTAGCACTCTGCCACGCACGGTTGACGACTGAGGTCGTGCTGCTGTGTGAGGCGTCCTTAGCACTCTGCCACGCACGGTTGACGACTGAGGTCGTGCTGCTGTGTGAGGCGTCCTTAGCACTCTGCCTCGCATGGTAGACGACTGGGACTTGATAACGAAGGGCGTCACTCTACTTTCTCGTTACTCCCCAGATAACGCTGGGTCCACATTGCCCCACAGCCACACACCCTGAACACCATAACCTCGTAACTATACTTTGTGTGAACCCTGAACACCATGACGCTCCTGCCATGGTTTACGTGAACCCTGAGCACCATGACGTCACAGCCATTGTTTACGTGAGCCCTGAACACCATGACGCTACAGCCATTGTTTACGTGAACCCTGAACACCATGACGTCACAGCCATTGTTTATGTGAACCCTGAACACCATGACGTCACAGCCATTGTTTACGTGAACCCTGAACACCATGACGCTACAGCCATTGTTTACGTGAACCCTGAACACCATGACGCTACAGCCATTGTTTACGTGAACCCTGAACACCATGACGTCACAGCCATTGTTTATGTGAGCCCTGAACACCATGACGTCACAGCCATTGTTTACGTGGGCCCTGAACACCATGACGTCACAGCCATTGTTCACGTGAACCCTGAACACCATGACGTCACAGCCATTGTTTAGTGAACCCTGAACACCATGACGTCATAGCCTATGTTCGTGAACCCTGAACACCATGACGTCATAGCCTTTATTCGTGAACCCTGAATACCATGACGTCATAGCCTTTATTCGCGAACCCTGAACACCATGACGTCACAGCCATTGTTTACGTGAGCCCTGAACACCATGACGCTACAGCCATTGTTTACGTGAACCCTGAACACCATGACGTCACAGCCATTGTTTACGTGAGCCCTGAGCACCATGACGTCACAGCCATTGTTTACGTGAACCCTGAACACCATGACGCTACAGCCATTGTTTACGTGAGCCCTGAACACCATGACGCTACAGCCATTGTTTACGTGAACCCTGAACACCATGACGCTACAGCCATTGTTTACGTGAACCCTGAACACCATGACGTCACAGCCATTGTTTACGTGAACCCTGAACACCATGACGCTACAGCCATTGTTTACGTGAACCCTGAACACCATGACGCTACAGCCATTGTTTACGTGAACCCTGAACACCATGACGTCACAGCCATTGTTTACGTGAACCTGAACACCATGACGCTACAGCCATTGTTTACGTGAACCCTGAACACCAAGACGCTACAGCCATTGTTTACGTGAACCCTGAACACCATGACGCTACAGCCATTGTTTACGTGAACCCTGAACACCATGACGCTACAGCCATTGTTTACGTGAACCCTGAACACCATGACGCTACAGCCATTGTTTACGTGAACCCTGAACACCATGACGCTACAGCCATGGTTTACGTGAGTCCCTGAAACACATGACGCTACAGCCATTGTTTACGTGAGCCCTGAACACCATGACGTCACAGCCATTGTTTACGTGAGTCCTAAACACCATGACGTCACAGACATTGTTTACGTGAGCCCTGAACACCATGACTGTAAATCCTCGTTTTGGAAGTCTGAGCAGTGAGTGTGAGGCTACGCTGGGTACCGTAAGACGCACGTATGCAAGCTGCTGCAGTCACCGGGAGGCGTTAGAACGACCCTTCGTCTATATATATACCTTGGCAGACCCACAGCATCCCCAGTGAGGCCGTTACCACTAGTCACATCATACATACAATGCTTCATGTTCAAGATGTCGCTTGGTGGTTTAAGGTGTTTTGCCCTAGGACCGACCTCGTCCTAATATCATTTTAGGTTTCCTTTTCAAGGCTGCTCCCCTTTGCCTTGCTGGCGAGCAGGTGGAGACCAGAGTCGCCCTCTAGTCGGCCAGCAAGTGTAGCTGGTGTTGGTCGAGTTGATCAATACAAGTTATGTAACAGTGTGTTAAAAAGAGGAGGACCACCACCCCTCCGCCCTGCTGGGTTGAGGATGGGAATAGGTAATTTGTCCCACGTATGAAAAACGCTGGAGAAAACGGGATGAAAATATTATCAGCGAGCGAGGTTCGTCAGGACGTGAGTTCGAGGAAGGGTTCGAGCTGTTTCATAATACTGTGCCGTGGGTTTTTAATACGTGTCCGTCTCAACCTTCGGGTTTAACTTCGAAGCTTCGGACACTATCGTGACCGTCCCTTACCAGGCAACCAATACAGGAGCAGCGGGTGATGACTACGTCAGCTATTGGTCACAAACCTGAGCCTCGTAAGGGATATGAAGCGATTCGGATCTACACTTGGAGTTGCTTCACTTCGTTCGTTGTGTTCGCGGTGGGTCAGAGGTCTTCAACATGCTTCAGTTCATCTACAGGGTATTCCGTAGACTGGGACCAGAGGCTCTAGCGATACCATAGTAACTCGTGAGTGCCTGTGGTAAGCTGTCGTCACCAAGGACCTGCTCACGTTGAGACCTGGTAGTGAAGAGGAGAGAACCTCATCTTTCGCCGACTTCACCACAGGGAGGATTCAGTCCATCCACCTCTGTCTCGAGTTGATGATGTGTTCCTCGTTACTTCGAGCTCAGGAAAATGAGATTAAGATATCAAAATATTCGTCCTATGCTGTATTCCACTTCGAGGAGTCTTCAATACAAACACTGACTGTCTATACAGATTCACAATACACACTCGATGGACTTCTCTGCTCACAGGAACCCTTCGGCTATCCAAGCCTCACCCATCACGTGTGGCGTCTACATGACATTCATAGTTAAAAGGTAGTCTCAGAGACCATCCAGCCAATATTATTAAACCCACCTTACGGACATCTTTTTCCCCAGTGTACGGGAACAATGGAGGAAGATGGGTGTGTATGAATCCTCATTCCCTCTGGATACTTACCGTGTAACTGTTCCTTGGTTCCTTATCATGACTGAGAGTCGAGTAGTAACATCTCTAGTGGAAACTAGCAAGGCTTGCTACCACAGTCGCAGTTGAAGCACAGACTTATAAAAGGCCTATTTAAGTGTCGTATTGTGACCTTTAAAATCAGCAAGGCTTATTAGAAGAGACACATCTGCTGCTTAAGTTAACAAGTCTTATTAACAGAGTCGTACTGATGGTGTGAATTAGTTAGGCCAGCGCCACAACACTGTCCCAGTGTTTACGTGCTTGTCTCGCTCAGTGTGGGTGTATTCAAACACCATCTTGATACGTGGGCATTTCTGGTAGTCTAGTGTGAAGTGAGAGGAGCATTTGAACACTATTTATCCACACGAACACAACAGCACGACAACCGTACGACCCTTGAGTACGACGGTGTTACCCTTGGGTATGGTAGTGTGACCTTTGACCCAACTCACTAGGATCAGGTCAAGAGCTAGGTCACATCATACCCAAGGGTCGTACCTTCGTGCTCATGGGTCGTACCTTCGTGCTAAAGTGTTCCGCTGTCGTGTTCAAGGAGTCGTACCGTCGTGTTCAACGACCGTTTCACGTGATCAAGGGTTCCACCGTCGTGCTCAAAGATCGTACCATTGTCCTCAAGGGGTCGTACCGTCGTGCTCAACGACCATTTCTCGTGATCAAGGGTTCCACCGTCGTGCTCAAAGATCGTACCATTGTCCTCAAGGAGTCGTACCGTCGTGCTCAAAGGGTCGTACCATTGTGCTCAAGGGGTCGTACCGTCGTGCTCGAGTTGTACCATTGTGCTCAAGGGGTCGTACCGTCGTGCTCAAAGGGTCGTACCATTGTGCTCAAGGGGTCGTACCCTCGTACTCAAATAGTCGTACCATTGTGCTCAAGGGGTCGTACCGTCGTGCTCAAGGACCGTATCTTCGTGATTAAGAGTTTCACCGTCGTGCTCGAGTCGTACCATTGTGCTCAAGGGGTCGTACCGTCGTGCTCGAGTCGTACCATTGTGCTCAAGGGGTCGTACCGTCGTGCTCAAAGGGTCGTACCCTTGTCCTCAAGGAGTCGTACCGTCGTGCTCAAAGGGTCGTACCATTGTGCTCAAGGGGTCGTACCGTCGTGCTCAAAGGGTCGTACCATTGTGCTCAAGGGGTCGTGCCGTCGTGCTCAATGGGTCGTGTTGTCGTACTGAAGCCCTTATCTTCTGACCTGGTTGTTCAAAAGCCCGTGCCATTATCCCACAGCCCCGATTATGAGGATAATCTACACATTTTCATAATTTCACGTTCAACCTCGCCTGCATCCAATAATGACAGTCACAAATTATCTGGATTATATGAATTACTCACAGATAATCCCTTGATATCATAACTCCTGCATTACTGTCCATTTTACGTATAGATTCCTTCAGTATCATTGCCCAGCGCCACCAGTCATTGCATTCTAATTTTGAAATCAAAATGAATTGAAATTCCTAAAATAGATAAATGAAGGAATCACCTGAGTTGAAATAAGATTTCAAGTTAGGAGTAGTAACTTCTTACTTCTTTGGTTAGGGATGTATCTGTCTGGGACGAAATCATAACTTCTTTGGAGCGAATCTGTGTACTTCTGTGTTTCAAAGTAATGTTAAGGCCAGACCAGCTCGCCTAGACCTTGGGGTCTGTGTGGGCTGTCCTCTATGTAACTCTCTCTCTCTCTCTCTCTCTCTCTCTCTCTCTCTCTCTCTCTCTCTCTCTCTCTCTCTCTCTCTCTCCTCTCTCTCTCAGGCCAGACCACCCCGCGTGTGGTCCGTGCATCTGTGTACCTCTATATCGTCCACTGGTCACCCTCGTCTTACACTCGCTGGCCGACGCTAGGTAAGAGACACACTCTCATGTTGGCTGATCCACTGCTGGTGTGGGGGAATGGTGGTGGTGGAGTCGAGAACTGGTGTTGGTGCTGGTGTTGGTGCTGGTGCTAACGGTGACGGGGGGGTGGTAATGGTGGTGATGTCGTCGTAAATGGTGGAGGAGGAGACCCTGCAGCTGGTGTTGGTGGCGAAGGAGGAGACCGAAGGATGAATGGCGAAGCTGAGGACAGACTATGTGGACGGTGCCAACTGGGTGATGGCAGAGGCGTACAGCTGAGGTTGAAGGAGGAGACGCATGCTTGGAGGAGGACTTTGGAAGGTATGACGCGAGGGTGAGATTGGAGGAAGACGAAAGAGAAAAGTGGCAATGCAAGGGAGAATAATGGATGGACAAGAAGTTGGTAATTATATAAAAAAAAAAAACATACGACTACAAATCTTTGCTTCTGAAACGTGACATCAATCCTCCAGTATGATGACCACGAGACCTGATGATATTATCCAACAAACTGTTGGTCACTGGCGATGAGGGTCCTAAAAATGTAAGGCTCTCTACGCTCTTGGTTTGGAGGGAAATACGTCCATCTTCCAGCGAGTCTTAGAGAGAAAACAAAGCAAAAGAATGACATCTGTTTCTTTTCTTACACCGCTAAGCTTTGGAACTCTTTATCCCATCATTTTCCTCACAACTATGACCTGCCACTTTCTGAAAAGCTGATTCACCAATCCCTAAAAACTCAATCTATTTTCTTTTTTTATTTCTTATTCCCCAAAAAGGTTCGAATATTCTTGAAGGAGCAAGTAGACTCCAGCCATTAAAAGAATATCCCACAGCCTAGACACCCATTGTTCTTGATGAGAAGTTACATTTATAATCATCCATCTCTGTCAACATACACAATACGACCGATCGACCAACCCACTCCCTTGGCTAGTCGACACCCACCCTATGTTCTAAACGGCCTTAAACTGGTCTACGGGCGTCCAGACTGGTCGACAGATATACTGAGGTAGACCAAGACGCACTTTAAGTGTTCATAGACATTCTAGACCGTAAGACACACACCCTGGATAGGTCTATTACAATCAGTCCACAATCAGTCGACTCTACTAATCTGGTAGACAAACGTGGTGAACTGGTCGACACACACTGAGCTGGTCGACCTTGATAGACAAACTAAGCCTTCAGACCTAACCCAGAGCGTAGGTCGACCTTGGGGAGTGTTGATCAAGACGACCCTGTAACCCTACGCTGCCCAACAGATGAGGCTCCTGTAGTGGGCCTGTGGCACTCGATATATTACTGGCATAACCTGGCCAACACTGGGTTCCTTGTGAGACATAGATTCTCTCTCTCTCTCTCTCTCTCTCTCTCTCTCTCTCTCTCTCTCTCTCTCTCTCTCTCTCTCTCTCTCTCTCCATGTGTGTGTATGCACAAGGTCCACGCCACCAGAGCCAGCACTAAGCCCCACTATGATCACCACAGCTGGTGCAGCCGGGTTCCTAATGCGCACCTCCCAGTCACTCGTGAGCAGCCCCCTACACAACACCCCCCCCAAACCCACTCCACACTCACCCCTGACCTTCCCACGACCAGTGTTTACATAACACTGTCTTTCCCTCTACCTGCCTGGGGGACTAGACTGTCTTTCCCCACCTGCCTGGGGGACTAGACTGTCTTTCCCTCTACCTGCCTGGGGGACTAGACTGTCTTTCTCCTACCTGCCTGGGGGACTAGACTGTCTTTCCCTCTACCTGCCTGGGGGACTAGCCAGTCTTTCCCTCTACCTGCCTGGGGGACTAGCCAGTCTTTCCTCCTACCTGCCTGGGGGACTAGCCAGTCTTTCCTCCTACCTGCCTGGGGGACTAGCCAGTCTTTCCTCCTACCTGCCTGTGGGACTAGACTGTCTTTCCCTCTACCTGCCTGTGGGACTAGACTGTCTTTCCCTCTACCTGCCTGGGGGACTAGACTGTCTTTCTCCTACCTGCCTGGGGGACTAGACTGTCTTTCCCTCTATCTGCCTGTGGGACTAGACTGTCTTTCTCCTACCTGCCTGGGGGACTAGACTGTCTTTCCCTCTACCTGCCTGGGGGACTAGCCAGTCTTTCCTCTACCTGCCTGGGGGACTAGCCAGTCTTTCCCTCTACCTGTCTTTCCCTCAGCTGCTGAGAACATCACACAGCTTCCCTGCAGCCCCTCGTATCAGCAGCTGAGATCACATCTTGAACTTCATCAGCAGCTGAGTATCGCATGTTTTGCTCCATCCGCTGATCCCAGCTCACACTAGTCCACAAACACACTACCTTCCCCTTTTTCAACTCCCTCACCCGCTCTACCACTCCCTCACCCGCTCTGCCACTCCCTCACCCGCTCTACCACTCCCTCACCCGCTCTACCACTCCCTCACCCGCTCTGCCACTCCCTCACCCGCTCTACCACTCCCTCACCCGCTCTGCCACTCCCTCACCCGCTCTACCACTCCCTCACCCGCTCTACCACTCCCTCACCCGCTCTACCACTCCCTCACCCGCTCTACCACTCCCTCATCCGCTCTACCACTTCCTCACCCGCTCTACCACTCCCTCACCCGCTCTGCCACTCCCTCACCCGCTCTACGACTCCCTCACCCTCTCTACCACTCCCTCAACCGCTCTATCACTCCCTCACCCGCTCTGCCACTCCCTCACCCGCTCTACCACTCCCTCACCCGCTCTACCACTCCCTCACCCGCTCTACCACTCCCTCACCCGCTCTAGCACTCCCTCACCCGCTCTACCACTCCCTCACCCGCTCTACCACTCCCTCAACCGCTCTAGCACTCCCTCACCCGCTCTACCACTCCCTCACCCGCTCTACCACTCCCTCACCCGCTCTACCACTCCCTCACCCGCTCTGCCACTCCCTCACCCGCTCTGCCACTCCCTCACCCGCTCTACCACTCTCTCAACCGCTCTACCACTCCCTCACCCGCTCTACCACTCCCTCACCCGCTCTACCACTCCCTCACCCGCTCTACCACTCCCTCACCCGCTCTAGCCACTCCCTCACCGCTCTACCACTCCCTCACCCCGCTCTACCACTCCCTCAACCGCTCTAGCACTCCCTCACCCGGCTCTACCACTCCCTCACCCGCTCTCACTCCCCACCCGCTCTACCACTCCCTCACCCGCTCTGCCACTCCCTCACTCCGCTTCTGCCACTCCCTCACCCGCTCTACCACTCTCTCAACCGCTCTAGCACTCCCTCACCCGCTCTACCACTCCCTCACCCGCTCTACCACTCCCTCACCCGCTCTGCCACTCCCTCACCCGCTCTACCACTCCCTCACCCGCTCTGCCACTCCCTCACCCGCTCTACCACTCCCTCACCCGCTCTGCCACTCCCTCACTCGCCCTACCACTCACAAGCCATGAGTCTTTAACTCCTCATAGCACGAACGTAACGACCCACGTACGATGGCACGACCCCTTGAGCACAACGGTTCAACCATTAGGTATAATGGCTAGACAAATGACCTGACCCCTAAGGGTTAGGTCAAAGGACAGGCCATTATCTAGGGGTCATAACGTCGTGCTCAAGAACACGTACCTACGTGCTTAAGGACCGTACCAATACTTAAAGATCTTGGTGTGTGTAATACCCGTGTTGTCCAAATCCCAGTTCTTCTTGACCCCTAAAAACAAGTTGGACGGGAGCTGGAATGTAGAAGACACAGAGAGAAATATGTTAGGCATGGAGGGCAAAGACAGTGAGACACAGAATGATGGATGACCATTACGTGTGGGTGAATGTGAGGCTGGAGGACCAGAGGGTCTGTATGTAGATGGCCACAGTGACACTGACGAAGGATTGTCGTCGTATTTTTGTCTGTTTTAATCCCAATGTTTGTCTATGGTGGATCCTAGGAGTGTTAACTTCTTAGTTGCTGAAGATAACGTGAGTTCCTTTCATCTCTCTCATTTGCTGAAGACAACAGAATCTTCCCTTCAACTCCCTCAACTGTTGAAGACAACAGGCCCTTCCCTTCAACTCCCTCAACTGTTGAAGACAACAGGCCCTTCCCTTCAACTCCCTCAACTGTTGAAGACAACAGAATCTTCCCTTCAACTCCCTCAACTGTTGAAGACAACAGGCCCTTCCCTTCAACTCCCTCAACTGTTGAAGACAACTGGATCTTCCCTTCAACTCCCTCAACTGTTGAAGACAACAGGCCCTTCCCTTCAACTCCCTCAACTGTTGAAGACAACTGGATCTTCCCTTCAACTCCCTCAACTGTTGAAAACAACAGGATCTTCCCTTCAACTCCCTCAACTGTTGAAGACAACAGGATCTTCTCTTCAACTCCCTCAACTGTTGAAAACAACAGGATCTTCCCTTCAACTCCCTCAACTGTTGAAGACAACTGGATCTTCCCTTCAACTCCCTCAACTGTTGAAGACAACAGCATCTTCTCTTCAACTCCCTCAACTGTTGAAAACAACAGCATCTTCTCTTCAACTCCCTCAACTGTTGAAAACAACAGGATCTTCCCTTCAACTCCCTCAACTGTTGAAGACAACAGGATCTTCCCTTCAACTCCCTCAACTGTTGAAGACAACAGAATCTTCCCTTCAACTCCCTCAACTGTTGAAGACAACAGGATCTTCCCTTCAACTCCCACAACTGTTGAAGACAACTGGATCTTCCCTTCAACTCCCTCAACTGTTGAAGACAACAGGATCTTCCCTTCAACTCCCTCAACTGCTGAAGACAACTGGATCTTCCCTTCAACTCCCTCAACTTCTGAAGACAACAGAATCTTCTCTTCAACTCCCTCAACTGCTGAAGACAACTGGATCTTCCCTTCAACTCCCTCAACTGTTGAAGACAACTGGATCTTCCCTTCAACTCCCTCAACTGTTGAAGACAACAGAATCTTCCCTTCAACTCCCTCAACTGTTGAAGACAACAGAATCTTCCCTTCAACTCCCTCAACTGTTGAAAACAACAGAATCTTCCCTTCAACTCCCTCAACTGTTGAAAACAACAGCATCTTCTCTTCAACTCCCTCAACTGATGAACAGAAAACAGCCTCTTATGAATATTCAAGCTTTTCTGACAGCTTACTGTCAGATCCTGTTGTCTTCAACAGTTGAGGGAGTTGAAGGGAAGATCCCACAACTTGCTCTGCCGAATCATTCTGGCTTGTGACACATTTATCAAATCAAATGCCACATCAATTTACATTTCCCTCGCGCCAGAGCAGCTAAACCAAAAAAGAAAAAAATCTTTCAAATTATCTAAGTTTCATAACCCCTAAAATAGATGTATGTAGGAGACCAATAATATCAACGCAACGAAAACACGTAAAAGCAAGTCTAAAAGAACACACATGGACGCAATGCGACACCCATACAGCATCGTTTTCGTGCGATATTAACGTTCTCGAGAATCCGCAAGACACGCGGATATCCGACTTTAGCGTCACGAAAGGATATCTTCCTGTGGTTATTGATTTCTGAGCTGGTGGCCTCGTCATAAGGCTGGTTCCTCATAAGGCAGAGTTCACGGGCTAGTTCCTCATAAGGCAGAGTTCGCAGGCTGGTTCCTCATAAGGCAGAGTTCACAGGCTAGTTCCTCATAAGGCAGAGTTCGCAGGCTGGTTCCTCATAAGGCAGAGTTCACAGGCTGGTTCCTCATAAGGCAGAGTTCGCAGGCTAGTTCCTTATAGACAAAGGTCAGATGTGCAGTTTTATCTCAAGGTTATTATGCTCAACACAAGTGTATAATAATATTTAAGGTGTTTATGAGCAGAGACCGACAACAGAATTCGCCAGTCAGTCGTGTGTTTAGACATAATTAGATATGTTTTAAGCACCATCCTATTATCACACACACACACACACACACACACACACACACACACACACACATACACACACACACACACACATTGGTTAATAGACAAAGGACAACACGAGTGTAAAACTCACACACACAAATCGTTATCTCTCTCTCTCTCTCTCTCTCTCTCTCTCTCTCTCTCTCTCTCTCTCTCTCTCTCTCTCTCTCTCTCTCACACACACACACACACACACACACACACACACACACACACACACACACACACACACACATACACATTGGTTGATAGACACGGAACAACACGAGTGTAAAACTCACACACACAAAGCGTAATCATACTCTCTCTCTCTCTCTCTCTCTCTCTCTCTCTCTCTCTCTCTCTCTCTCTCTCTCTCTCTCTCTCTCTCTCTCTCTCACAAAAGGAGAGAGATGAGTCGGCCTTTCCTCAATTCTGATGAGCCATTTGGCAAAGTAATCCGCAGAAAACTACCTGCCAAAGAAGCGAAACGATGAGCTACCATCTAAATCGAACTGAAGTCGACCTCAGACAAAGCACTGGCTCCTAACGAGGCAGTTTACCACAGCGGAAGAGAATAAGGAGAGACAAGAAGATCAGTCGAAGAGGATTCAAGTAACAGGAGCCTCGAAGTGGAAAGTCCACGGAGTTCATACGTGACGGAGGTGGTGTTCCGTGGGTGGGGTATATATACCTCAAGGAACCATATCAGTTTCAGATCTCGGTATGATTACGGTATGAAACTCCGACAGAGAGGTCAAGGGAAGGAGTGTATGATCTGGTGCTCGCTGATGACACGAAAGTGAGCAAAATGATAAAATGATGATGAAGGAGACACGACAAAGAGTTCGTTACAATTCACAGTCGGTCGGAAATGAACTTGATGGAATTCAACGAGGATGAATTTGACCTGGGAAGTCATGAAATGATCAAGAATATAATTGTGACAATATGCAAAAGGCCAGTAACGAAAAGTGAAAACAAAATGTTAAAGGAAAATTCAAAGAGATAGGATTCAAAACATGAAATGGTACTGTCCAGTCGAATGATGTGTGGTATGATAATAAGAATGTTCAGAATGAGAGAAGAGAGAAATAAAAAAAAGCCATGAAGGTATTCACTGTACATGTAAGAAGTCACCCTACATACTGCTGAGTCTTATAGATAACCAACTGAATATAAGATGGTAAACAAATCAGAGATCGATTCATTTTTGATTTGTGCCTGTGTCCCCCGGCCAATGTACAGTGCACCCCATACTCATCCTGTGAGCGGTCGCGCCAAAGGATGACAGAGGCCACAAAGAGAGAATTCAAAAACGGAACACCTAAACGATCATGGAAGGCTGAAAGAACTCAGTCCTTGCAGACCTAGAGAGGAGACGCCAAAGGTTCGTGACAAAGTACCTCCAGGAATCAGGGGACATGAAATCCACTTAACGAGGAAGGGAGAAAGTCATCAACTCTGGTACAATACCATGAATATATCCACAGGATCTCAAAACATACGAAAATGATACACGTAGAAGGACTTGTTGAAAACGCTACCAGGAGAAATAGGGGAGAAAATGCATAAGTAAATATGAATTCAAAAGAAAACTTAGATTAATGGTCGAAAACAGTCCCAGACGGGCCTAGGATTGACAGTTCTATAATGTGTGGGGACACCAGAGGCTAAACAGTGTTATAAAAGACCTGGCAAAGTCTCTTCGTAAGTCCCTAGACTCTCTCTCTCTCTCTCTCTCTCTCTCTCTCTCTCTCTCTCTCTCTCTCTCTCTCTCTCTCTCTCTCTCTCTCTCTCTCTGATCCATCAACTCGAAATTCAAAGAAAAGACTTTGCCCTGTGGAATAATCACAATGAAAGCAGAAGTTAAATCATTTGACTGACCTAGTTTGCGTCACAGGGGGAACACGGCAGCCAGGGAAATAGAACACGTCTGCACACGGAAGTCAAACTCCGTGTGTGATGCTGATGTTAATGACAAGTGCAAAACAATCAAACATCATCAGCTAACACAACAGACAAGGACACCTCCATTAGCAGCCAAGGTTAGCCTATTCTCCAGTATCTGAGTCTAACTCATTCTCCAACAGCTGAGTCTTACTCATTCGCCAGCAGCTGGGGCCATACTTATTCTCCAACAGCTGAGCCTTACTTATTCTCCAACAGCTGAGTCTTACTCATTCGCCAGTAGCTGGGGCCATACTTATTCTCCAATAGCTGAGCCTTACTTATTCTCCAACAGCTGAGCCTTACTCATTCGCCAACAGCTGGGGCCATACTTATTCTCCAACAGCTGAGTCTTACTCATTCTCCAGCAGCTGGGGCCATACTTATTCTCCAACAGCTGAGTCTTACTCATTCTCCAGCAGCTGGGGCCATACTTATTCTCCAACAGCTGAGCCTTACTTATTCTCCAACAGCTGAGTCTTACTCATCCTCCAGCAGCTGGGGCCATACTTATTCTCCAACAGCTGAGCCTTACTTATTCTCCAACAGCTGAGTCTTACTTATTTTCCAACAGCTGTGGCTAATTTATATTCCAACAGCTAGGGATTAACTTGGGCTCCATCAGCTGAGCCTAACTTATTCTCCAGCAGCTAAACCTAACTTATTCTCCTGCAGCTGATGTGAACTTGTTAACCGGGAGCTGAGCCTTACTTGTTCTCCAGCAGCTCAACCTAGATTCAATCTTCAGCAGGATAGCTTAGCTTTCTTCTTAGTCGGTCAGTTAGCTTTATCCCAGCAGCTGCGCTTTAGTGAGAATCTCCAACAGCTCAGCTTAGCTCTAGTCTTCAGCATCTGGCATTTTCCAAACAACTCAGTTAGCTTAATCGCCAACAGCATCGTTTAGCTTCGCCCTCTACCCAGCAGCTCAGTTTCACTCACAACTCACAGCTTAAGCTCCCTGAATCCCTAGCTTCGCCAACACCACGCCACACAGCAGCTCAGCCTGGCTTACCCACACATCCCCGCGCCCCAGCAGCTTACTGGAGAACACAGTCGAGTTCACTGACACGAGAGCCAGCCTTGATGAGGGTGGAAATTCTGTCATGGTAACTTTCACCAGACGATGATAATAACTGACACGGTGTGGAGATGTGAGTGCACGACCATCATCACCCATCTACTCCATGATCATGCCTACCTTGACCCTGGCAGTATTATCTCGCGTTATGACAGACCAATTGTACTACACTTAATGGTGGCCAAGGATATGAGACGCCGTCTCTCTCTCTCTCTCTCTCTCTCTCTCTCTGTTCCTGTTTGTCTGTCTGTCTGTCTCTGTCTGTCTCTCTCTGTCTCTCTCTGTCCCTGTCTGTCTCTCTCTGCCTCTGTCTATCTCTCTCTGTCTCTCTGTCTCTGGTCTCAGACGCCCGGGGAGCTCTTGAAGTCTGTCTCTGAGGACCTGTGTGTCTCTCCGGGAATTGACCAGCTGGGGAAGTAAACATCTTCACTACCCTAAGCAAGGGTTTAGAGAGCAAGGGCCGGTACTGTCGTACTCAAGGGCAACGCCATCCTGCTGGAGGGTCGAACTCTTGTTCCCTGAGGGCCTGGTAGCGTCAGGTCACCAGCCAGACCAACCACACCACTGTCTCTACCACCCATACAATTTCATGAGCTATTCACAATATTCATTTCTCATTAACAACGTACAGATGTCTCTCATCTATAAGAAGTTTGACACCATTAAAACCCTATTTCTTCCTATTTCTGTCTCTAAAACCCATTCAAACTTTCCTATTTCCTTTGGGATCTCTCTGTAATGCCATCATTCAAAAGAAACACTTGGTAGGACCACAGCATTTAATTCATAATGGAGCTCCAACATCACACAAATAGCTAAGTCTGCCTTTACGAAAATGTCTTGTTCAGCTGTCGAAAAGATCCTTAATTAAAGAACATCTGCTACGATCATACAAAGGATTCAATTGTCCTAATGTGAAGAACTGCTCTCACATCTGTGGAGGATCCGATTCTATTGACAGAGTTGAAGCCAAAGGAATCCGACTGGTTAACCCTCCCAAAACGAACTGAAAAACCTGACTTGATTTCCCAAACGCCATAGTGTCCTCTCTCTCTCTCTCTCTCTCTCTCTCTCTCTCTCTCTCTCTCTCTCTCTCTCTCTCTCTCTCTCTCTCTCCTACAGATATTACTTTGGCTCTTGCCAAAACTGGGCCGGATGTGTGCCCACGCAGGAGGCTACACCACGCAACACTTGGCGACCCATTGTCGTCACGGGATGAGTGTGTGGGAGTTAGCAGCTTAGGGGGAGGACAGGGGCTCAGCCACCTGTTAAAACTGTGGAGAAAGGAGGCGTGGCACATCCACCCCTGGGTTATACAACTGTGGAGGAAGGAGGCGTGGCACATCCACCCCTGGGTTATACAACTGTGGAGGAAGGAGACGTGGCACATCCACCCCTGGGTTATACAACTGTGGAGGAAGGAGGCGTGGCACATCCACCCCTGGGCTATACAACTGTGGAGGAAGGAGGCGTGGCACATCCACCCCTGGGTTATACAACTGTGGAGGAAGGAGGCGTGGCACATCCACCCCTGGGTTATACAACTGTGGAGGAAGGAGGCGTGGCACATCCACCCCTGGGTTATACAACTGTGGAGGAAGGAGGCGTGGCACATCCACCCCTGGGTTATACACGCCTCGCCGGAATACAACCTTATTCCCTTCCTCTATATCGGGATATCGGCCAGAGCCATTTTCACCTCCCCTCTGTATCAGGATATCGGCCAGAGCCATTTCTATCACCTCCCTCTATATCGGGATATCGGCCAGAGCCATTTTCACCTACTCCCTCTATATCGGGATATCGGACAGAGCCATTTTCACCTCCGCCCTCTTTATCGGGATATCGGCCAGAGCCATTTTCACCTCCTACCTCTCTATCGGAATATCGGCGGGAGCCATTTTCAGCCTGGGACCCCGAGGTCCGTGACTTGAGACGATGGGGACCGATGTACAGACACGACTCCGGTCACGGACGGGGTGTGACGAGGAGCCGATGTAGAGGTACGGATCACAA
>NC_092295.1:8487555-8490055 GCF_036320965.1 Panulirus ornatus
AATGTGACATAAGGACGAAAAAATCTGAGTCCATAACCAACCTCTTTCAAGTTAAGTTGATCATTCCGAGACTTGTCGTTCAGTGGTGTCAAGATAGTTCTTTTGCTGTGTGTACCTGAGCCACCCTTCAAGTGAGGTCATAGATAGATGGATGTAATTATAAATTCTATATAATATATTTACCAAGTCAATATACGCTCTAATCAATGCTACTTAGCGTGATGGCCACATGTACTTCCTTTGAAGCATACTTGCCGAACTGAAGTTTCGAACCAGACCCGAATCATATAGAATGATGTTAAACGAAAAGAATCGAATGAATTAGAAGCGTTTTGCGTATACAGATACACGGGTAAGAGTAAATGGCAGTGGGTCACACTTAATTGAACTTAGCTGGGATGTAATCCGTACTTTTATAAGTGTTTAAGTGCATGCTTCGTCTCAACACACTGGGCGCTGGGTTGAGGATGTGAAGGAGTGAGTTGAGAGAGAGACCCAGGTTATATCACATGGAGCTGAGAGCTGATACACCGATGATACATAGATAGTCGGTGTTATACAACACATTTCTATACGTTATCCAAAATGTGTTTAATATAATGGGATTTCCTACATCATCCACGAGGGACATTAATCTCTCACTCAGCAGACCAGATGCACTTGGCGGTTGGTCAGCCGGGGAAGCAGCTAAGACTCGCTACACTCAGAAGCCTCGTTGCTGGAGCGGGGAAGACGATGCGACCCAGCAATCGTTGTACAGACCCGTAATCCATTTTCCACCTATCATGAGACGATCGGTAATACGCTATCTTCCTTTTCTGTATGACAAAGTTCTTAGTCTGAGAGTTCAGATTTTACTTCTTATGCGCATGCGTACGTCTTCAAGGAACTAGAGGCCTCTGGGTAGTCTGAGTTTAGTGAATTGTGATGTTATCATCCATCTTCACCACAGGCCTGGATACGTTTGTTGACATCTGTCATTCACTGTCCATGAAAGTTAGTGTGTGTGTATATATATATATATATATATATATATATATATATATATATATATATATATATATATATATGAAGGCAGGATGTATGAATATGTATATGTGTATATATGTATATGTCTGTGTATGTATAGGTATGTATATGTGCTTGTGTGGGCGTTTATGTATATACATGTGTATGTGGGTGGGTTGGGCCATTCTTTCGTCTGTCTCCTTGCGCTACCTCGCTAACGCGGGAGACAGCGACAAAGTTAGGGAGGTGAATGCAAGAGTTTTGGAAAGAGGGGCAAGTATGAAGTCTGTTGGGGATGAGAGAGCTTGGGAAGTGAGTCAGTTGTTGTTCGCTGATGATACAGCGCTGGTGGCTGATTCATGTGAGAAACTGCAGAAGCTGGTGACTGAGTTTGGTAAAGTGTGTGAAAGAAGAAAGTTAAGAGTAAATGTGAATAAGAGCAAGGTTATTAGGTACAGTAGGGTTGAGGGTCAAGTCAATTGGGAGGTGAGTTTGAATGGAGAAAAACTGGAGGAAGTGAAGTGCTTTAGATATCTGGGAGTGGATATGGCAGCGGATGGAACCATGGAAGCGGAAGTGGATCATAGGGTGGGGGAGGGGGCGAAAATTCTGGGAGCCTTGAAGAATGTGTGGAAATCGAGAACATTATCTCGGAAAGCAAAAATGGGTATGTTTGAAGGAATAGTGGTTCCAACAATGTTGTATGGTTGCGAGGCGTGGGCTATGGATAGAGTTGTGCGCAGGAGGATGGATGTGCTGGAAATGAGATGTTTGAGGACAATGTGTGGTGTGAGGTGGTTTGATCGAGTAAGTAACGTAAGGGTAAGAGAGATGTGTGGAAATAAAAAGAGCGTGGTTGAGAGAGCAGAGAGGGTGTTTTGAAATGGTTTGGGCACATGGAGAGAATGAGTGAGGAAAGATTGACCAAGAGGATATATGTGTCGGAGGTGGAGGGAACGAGGAGAAGAGGGAGACCAAATTGGAGGTGGAAAGATGGAGTGAAAAAGATTTTGTGTGATCGGGGCCTGAACATGCAGGAGGGTGAAAGGAGGGCAAGGAATAGAGTGAATTGGAGCGATGTGGTATACCGGGGTTGACGTGCTGTCAGTGGATTGAATCAAGGCATGTGAAGCGTCTGGGGTAAACCATGGAAAGCTGTGTAGGTATGTATATTTGCGTGTGTGGACGTATGTATATACATGTGTATGGGGGTGGGTTGGGCCATTTCTTTCGTCTGTTTCCTTGCGCTACCTCGGCAAACGCGGGAGACAGCGACAAAGCAAAATATAAAAAGAAAAAAAAAAAAATATATATATATATATATATATATATATATATATATATATATATATATATATCCCTGGGGATAGTTGAGAAAGACTACAGCCCACGTACTCCCTGCATGTCGTTAGGAGGCGACTAAAATGGGCGAGAGCTGGATTGGAAATCCTGTTTTAGTTTACCCAAAGAAGGAACAGAGAAGGTGGCCAAG
>NC_092295.1:8495055-8510055 GCF_036320965.1 Panulirus ornatus
ATGCACATATGCAAGTACACAAAGGTTTACCAGTATATATATATATATATATATATATATATATATATATATATATATATATATATATATATATATATATATATATATATATATATAATGGGTACCACTAAACCACTACAGGCATCTGTTAAGTGTCACTGATGACTCGTTCTCCATCAAGATGATGAGAGATGCTCTTAACTTTAAACCATGTCCCACTTCATTTCGTCCCAGTGAATGAACCAAAACAGTACTGGATCATCGGGCATACATATTGAACACACGTATACAAATACATAGAGACATACGTATACATAAACACAGCACGTGATTATGTATATTTATACATATGTAGAAACATGTATAACGTATTAATACCGCAATAGCGTCGCAACACAATGGTTGGGGCACGACATCACAGGTTTAGCCAGCGACCTCCCATCACCCGACACCCACAGCGACATCCTGTAGTGTTGGGGGCGTTGGAGTGGCGGGCTACGACACACCTAGTGATGGAAGCTCGCCAGTGTTGGAGGAGGTGGACGGAGCTGTAGGTCAGATGAGACAGGTACATAGCAAGGGCACGTAACTTAACATACGTCCGAGGAAGACTTCCCCGATCTCAAGTGGACAGCTTTTGATAAGAGTGATGTCGTTTATCACCAAAAAACTACAGTGCGCCCCGAGATTTCCTGATCATGTGAGATAAGAGGAGACGCATGTCTCAGAGCTGAGTTGTGCTCACTCTCTCGTAGAAATTGGACTGGTTCGTTACACATGTGATCTCGTCTCCTTGAGGTCGTGTTGTCTCTCATTCAGGCATCTTATCCTCTGCAGAAAGTCATCCATTTCATCCCTGATTATCTTTTCCAGTACTTTACAGACGACACTCCCCAACCCATCCTCTCTCTCTCTCTCTCTCTCTCTCTCTCTCTCTCTCTCTCTCTCTCTCTCTCTCTCTCTCTCTCTCTCTCTCTCTCTCTCTCTCTCATAAATAGGATGACATTTTCCATCTGCCATTGCCATGGCACTTTACCTTTCTCAAGCGACATCTTGAACAATATTTGAAGTCGTTTAAGTGTATCCGCAGACATCATCAGCACATGTCAACAACCTTTTAGTAAACTAGTTATGTCTTTTCTAGATATTTCAGTGTGCTTACCAAGACCTCCTCCCACACTTCTCTACAACACTCTTCTGAATATGTCAGCCAGAATGACTCCTGATATACATATTTGATTCTTCCCTTCAATTAATATCTATTACCCACACCACTGTGCACCTCCCTCATACATTTACTCGTCCCATTATGTATTTCACGAACAGGCCATCAAACAGTACCTCATCGTTCCTTCTTGCCATCATGACCTCTGGTATGGCACAGGTTGGGAACATATCTCTATAGCAAGTTTTGTCTCCATAACACCAGCTGTACTAGGGTCATCCTCCATAATGCCAACCTTCAAACCCAGTGCTATACCATTTGCTACCAGTCTGTCCATGTTTATATACACGACTTTCAATGTGTGTGTGTGTGTGTGTGTGTGTGTGTGTGTATCTGTGTGTCTGTCTGTCTGTCTGTCTGTCTGTCTGTCTATCTGTCTATGTCTGTGTGTGCAGAAAGTACATATTTTGGGGGGTAAAATGAATGCAATTTCATCAATGCACAACACACACAGCGAGGGACATGATATCGTATCTCTCACATGTGGAGATTTATCTTCACAATTTTCTCCACGCGAGCGATAACTCCACACATGTATCCCAGCAACGCAGACGTCCCTCACACAGACATGGGAAGGGACAACACGATACAGGAACAGAATCTGGGAGATGGGTGGAGGGCTGGGAGAGGCAGATGGTACACGGGTAGGGAGAGTGGAGTGGAGGGCTGGGAGAGGCAGATGGTACAGGAGTAGGGAGAGTGGAGTGGAGGGCTGGGAGAGGCAGATGGTACAGGAGTAGGGAGAGTGGAGTGGAGGGCTGGGAGAGGCAGATGGTACAGGAGTAGGGAGAGTGGAGTGGAGGGCTGGGAGAGGCAGATGGTCCAGGAGTAGGGAGGGTGGAGTGGAGGGATGGGAGAGGCAGATGGTACAGGAGTAGGGAGAGTGGAGTGGAGGGCTGGGAGAGGCAGATGGTACAGGAGTAGGGAGAGTGGAGTGGAGGGCTGGGAGAGGCAGATGGTAAAGGAGTAGGGAGAGTGGAGTGGAGGGCTGGGAGAGGCAGATGGTCCAGGAGTAGGGAGAGTGGAGTGGAGGGATGGGAGAGGCAGATGGTACAGGAGTAGGGAGAGTGGAGTGGAGGGCTGGGAGAGGCAGATGGTACAGGGGTAGGGAGAGTGGAGTGGAGGGCTGGGAGAGGCAGATGGCCCAGGGGTAGGAACAGAGGGGTGCAGGGCTGGGAGAGCCGGGTGGAGGGCTAGGAAAGACAGATGGTACAAGGGGAGGGGGAGTAGAGTGGAGAGCTGGGAGAGGCAGATGGTCCAGGGGTAGAGAGAGTGGGGTGGAGGGTTGGGAGTGTCGGGTGGAGGGGCTGGGAGAGTCGGGTGGAGGGGCTGGGAGAGTCGGGTGGAGGGGCTGGGAGAGTCGGGTGGAGGGGGTGGGAGAGTCGGGTGGAGGGGGTGGGAGAGTCGGGTGGAGGGGGTGGGAGAGTCGGGTGGAGGGGGTGGGAGAGTCGGGTGGAGGGGTTGGGAGAGTCGGGTGGAGGGGCTGGGAGAGTCAGGTGGAGGGGGTGGGAGAGGATGTGTGGAATCCACCCTCTAGCAAAAAGGGCCAGCCCCCAGCCCAGCCCAGCCCAGCCTGGCCCAGTAGGTCAGTGTCAAGCTAGACAATACTGTGAAACCCACATCCGCTCGCGCGCACGCGCGTTTGTATACATATATGTGTGTGTGTGTGTGTGTGTGTGTGTGTGTGTGTGTGTGTGTGTGTGTTACCGATTATAGTCTAGCCAAGGAGGGGGTCATTCCAAAGGAGTCTACAGTTCCCTGCTTCTGCAAACAGCGCAACCTTTGGGCTGCAGGAGCCTTTAGAATGGTTCTGGATAACACCATGATTCTCTCATAGAAAATGGTCCTAGGGTACACACACACACACAGGTGTTACCGGACTCCGCTTGCATATGATTGCGTCCTTCAGTCTGTGTCATCGTCACTGAACGAAAGGCAGTACTGAAGGAGGCGCTGCTGGAGGAGTGAGAGATGGTCCTTGTCGGAGTTCATACAATTACATCTGACATGTAATTTTTCTATCCATGTGGCACGACATGTTTCGTGGAGACAACCCACCTCATCATCAGGGTGCTGCCAGTACTGAACAAAGTTATTTAAGTTCCAACATCACACTTGAGTCCCGCCGTCCAACACCAATCTGTACAGACCAACCACTAAATGGCATCATGATGGTACGTCGGGGAACCACAACAGCTTCTTCTACAGCTCCATTTCAAGGTGTCCATCTACGCCCCACCTGGCCCCTGTGCTCTTGACCTGATCATTCACCCAAGTCTTATGGCCGTGACCGTCCCATAGCCTCCCCTCACTGCATCTCCTCCTGGACACAGTCCCACGCTGCTTGGTGTCCTCAACTTGTCCTTAGCTCAAGCGTCTTCTAAAGTGTCATCTGTCGGAGCTAGGTCTTCAAAAAGCCACGGTAGGTGGAGGACGTGGGAGTAGCTGAAGTGCTGGGGTATTGGCCGGGTCGCTGGGCGTCCATACTGACTGACGGGGATGTTAACGATGGCACGGCATCGTAGGGCGTCCGTCAGGACTCGGGCCTCGGCACCAGGCGGTGTTAACACCGAATCCGACAGTTAATACCTTAACAGACGTAGTGGTCGCCAGACTGGATCAGTTGGCGTTATCACACCATACATCATTCGTGTGTTCTGCTACCTTATGATAAGAGCGATAGCGAAGATATGCCGTCGTTCTTAATCTCAGTATTTACTTCGGTTCATTCTTATCCCACAAATTCGAGTACCAAGACGGACCCCAGGATGATGACCTTCACTATACATATATGAGTTGTGGATTCTGCTCCCGTGTGAGTGTGTGTGTGTGTGTGTGTGTGTGTGTGTGTGTGTGTGTGTGTGTGTGTCTTATTTACACAAGGGTCCATTTCGGGATCGAAACGTTCTGAACACAATTGGTTATTAGGATAAAGGTAATATCTTAGACAACACCTACTGTCGTAGAAGGCGACTAAAAGGGGAGGGAGCGGGGAGCTGGAAATCCTCCCCTCCCGTTTTTACTCTCCAAAAGAAGGAGCAGAGAAGGGGGCCAAGTGAAGATTATCCCCTCTAAGGCTCAGTCACCTATTCTTGACGCTACCTCGCTAGCGCGGGAAATGGTGAATATGTATGAACAAAAAAATCACTTTCATCATAAGACATCAAAACAAACGCCAAATATGGCGTCATAGCGTTAACTTGTGTGTTCTTCAAACACCGTTTCTCCCTCAGATCCATGGTTCACCTCAGGGCCGGACTGAGCAGTCGGGTAATCGGGCATGGAACCGAGTTCCAGGTCGGGTAATCGGGCATGGAACCGAGTTCCAGGTCGGGTAATCGGGCATGGAACCGAGTTCCAGGCCGACACGGGCGCCCACAACCAAGCCAGCGTATGGGCAAGGGCGCAACCTGGGGGAGGGTGATCAGAACCCCATCTGGCCTGAGGGCTTAGGTTACTGTCAGCCCTCGCCCCTCGTTCGACCATATCCGACTCCCATATTCAGATTTCATTTCCGCCCGAAATCATTGTTGATATTTACTCGTGCGCTAAAGCGTTCTTTTACTCATATGTTACTCGTGAGTTAAAGCGTTCTTTTACTCATATGTTACTTGTGAATTAAAGTGTTCTTTTACTCACATGTTACTCGTGAATTAAAGCGTTCTTCTGCTCATATGTTACTCGTGAATTAAAGTGTTCTTTTACTCATATGTTACTTGTGAATTAAAGCGTTCCTTTACTCATATGTTACTCGTGAATTAAAGCGTTCCTTCACGCATATGTTACTTGTGAATTAAAGCGTTCTTTTACTCATATGTTACTCGTGGATTAAACCGTTCTTTTACTCATGTTACTCGTGAATTAAAGCGTTCTTTTACTCATATGTTACTCGTGAATTAAAGCGTTCTTTTACTCATATGTTACTTGTGAATTAAAGCGTTCCTTCACGCATATGTTACTCGTGGATTAAACCGTTCTTTTACTCATGTTACTCGTGAATTAAACCGTTCTTTTACTCATATGTTACTCGTGAATTAAAGCGTTCTTTTACTCATATGTTACTCGTGAGTTAAAGTGTTCTTTTACTCATATGTTACTCGTGAATTAAAGTGTTCTTTTACTCATATGTTACTTGTGAATTAAAGCGTTCCTTTACTCATATGTTACTCGTGAATTAAAGCGTTCCTTCACGCATATGTTACTTGTGAATTAAAGTGTTCTTTTACTCACATGTTACTCGTGATTTAAAGCGTTCTTTTACTCACATGTTACTCGTGAGTTAAAGCGTTCTTTTACTCACATGTTACTCGTGATTTAAAGCGTTCTTTTACTCATATGTTACTCGTGGATTAAAGCGTTCTTTTACTCATATGTTACTCGTGAATTAAAGCGTTCTTTTACTCACATGTTACTCGTGAATTAAAGCGTTCTTTTACTCATGTTACTCGTGAATTAAAGTGTTCTTTTACTCATATGTTATTCATGAATTAAAGCGTTCTTTTACTCATACGTTACTCGTGAATTAAAGCGTTCTTTTACTCACATGTTACTCGTGAATTAAAGTGTTCTTTTACTCATATGTTATTCATGAATTAAAGCGTTCTTTTACTCATACGTTACTCGTGAATTAAAGCGTTCTTTTACTCACATGTTACTCGTGAATTAAAGCGTTCTTTTGCTCATATGTTATTCATGAATTAAAGCGTTCTTTTACTCATATGTTACTCGTGAATTAAAGCGTTCCTTTATTCATATGTTACTTGTGAATTAAAGCGTTCTTTTACTCATATGTTACTTGTGAATTAAAGCGTTCTTTTACTCATATGTTACTCGTGAGTTAAAGCGTTCTTTTACTCATATGTTACTCGTGAATTAAAGCGTTCTTTTACTCATATGTTACTCGTGAATTAAAGCGTTCTTTTACTCATATGTTACTCGTGAATTAAAGCGTTCTTTTACTCATATGTTACTCGTGAATTAAAGCGTTCTTTTACTCATATGTTACTCGTGAATTAAAGCGTTCTTTTACTCATGTTACTCGTGAATTCAAGCGTTCTTTTACCTAAATGAAGTATGACGATATATAATCTCCCACTGATGAAACTTTGCTATCTTCAGACATATGTGTTTCTAGCATACACAGTTCCACCGCCTCTAACTCGCTTCCTCTTTCGGGCGACATTTTAACTCTCTCTCCCAATGACAGAAGCAACACTTTCTGGCTCTCTTCCCTTCCAGTCATTCACCTTTAATGGCTCTTAACATTCCCACACCCCGTGTCGGACCCCTAACTAACTCTGTGCCCCTCCCTACAATTTCATCTACAGTCCAAATAAACACTTCCTTCTCTGGACACAAGCAAGGCAAACGGATCTAATGGCATCCCTCTTCATATTCTGTGCTTCTGTGCTTGCTCCTGTGCTTGCTCGTCTTTTTCCATTTCTGCTAAAAAAAAAAGAGAAAAAATATATGTCCTTGTCTTAGGAGCTAAGACTGGTGCATCCTTCCCCAAAGAAATACGTGTGATCCTTCCTTCGTCAAAATCCTTAAGCACCTTGAATCACACAGTCTTCTCTCTATTCATCAGTGTGGCTTTCGCAAGGCTAGAGCCACCAATGCTATCATTTCCTGTCTTTGCAATGTCTGGTCATCCTAACTGCCATAGAGAGGCCTTGATGTACAAAAGGATCTTGACAGGGTCCGTCTTCGAAGCTTTCTTCTTCTGTCTTCCTTCCCTCACTCTGTTCTTCTCCATCTGGCTGGTCCACGTCCTCGACAGTTAATGGATCAACCTCCTCCATCTGTCTGTATCAAAAGTGGTGTTCCTCACTTTCGTTGTTCCTACGCGCTTCCTATTTCCCACAGACTATTTATCAACTTCAACACATAACCAGACGAGCTCATACGCCAAGGAGTCAACACTGTATCGCTCATGGCTTTTTTTAAGTCACTAACTCTTCTCGCTCGATTTACGTCTTCTCGCTCGATTTACGTCCTCTCGTTCGATTTACGTCTTCTAGCTCGATTTACCTCTTCTTGCTCGATTTACGTCTTGTTCGATTTACGTCTTCTTGCTCGATGTAGGCCTCATCCCGTCACAAATGCCTAAGTACACTCAAACGTGGACAGCATTTCCAAATAGGGCTGCCACAACCTAGTAAAGATCAGTACCTCTGAAAACCATTCTCTCTCTCTATTCCTTCAATAGAATCCATCACAATTTTCCTATCTCGTGTGGTGGGCCTGTAATTCCACATCTCGAACAACACAATAACCACACATGGTATCAACGTAACGTCTAATTTGGGAACCCCGTGTTCTACAAAGGGTCAAGTTAGCCCCTAAGAAAATGGGAGTCCTGTTCCAATGCTGAATAATAGTCTCTGCTGAACAGTTGCTAATCCTATACAAATGTCTAAATCGTCTTTGTGGTGAGTACTTTTGTCACATTTGAGGGGCTCCAGCGCTACATACTTACTGGACAGGATCGAGTCCAAAGCCATCCGGTATATTAACTTTCCTATTCTTTCCTCAAGACGTGACCTACTTGCTCTCTTCTGTATGGTCTCTGCTCCCAAGAACTGGCTGCCTGTGTGTCCCCGCCATTCACTAGATCACGTATTATTCAGCAACTTATTGCATCACATGATTATTATGTGGCTGTTAGCAACTCAAGGGCCCCACTTAGCTTTGGAATCTTTACCGTTCCATGTCTTCCCTAACACTTACAACCTGACCCTTCTTAAACGGCAGTTTACCCGCTTTCTCCAAAAAAAGCAAATTATTTTTCCTATTCTCTCTTTTTTCCTTCTACCTTTTCTAACATAAGATTTATTGCATAGCCTCGAGGAGAACCTGTGTCTGTGGCCGGAGCTCATGGCAGATCCGTCCGGTGTTTGCAGTTCATTGCGTAACGGAGAAATGGTGTCGTACGCTAGGCTTCACGCCACAGCACAATCGCGGTAAACGTTCATCACTTCCCTAAATCAGAGGAGTCAAAGCAAAATATAATCACCGGAGCAGATGGAGACCTTGCCCTATCCCCTTTATAAGCCGTGACACAACGAGGAGTCTTAGGGTCCCCTGGACGAGCGTCGACAGGTCCCTGACGGAATGGGGCCGACCTGCGTCCCTATTCAGTAGGTCTGAGCCACATTGTGGAAGTTTTGTGAGGCAGAATAACCTGGCCGCCGTGATCACCGCCGGCGATTCGAATCAATAGGCATTTCCATTGTGCCTTGCCAAGGTCGCCAGCGATGGTCACATGCAACGACGGTTCTGACGCAACACAACCCTCCAGCCAAGTATTGGTACTGGCAATCAATGGCAGGCTGTCTCTCCTCTCTTTCACAGTGTCATTCACCCGCTGGCCACTCCAATTTGGCCTCGGAAACGCTCCTGTGTTACATGCCAGCCTGCGTGGTCTTCCCGAGGCTTCGCTCGCAGTGCTGTAAACCTATGTAAGTATATCTATCAACATGTGACTCGAGGTGATACATATCCTCGATAGCTTCGCACCACAGAGACGTTAAATGATGCCTAGCAACGCATCCCTTCACTGCCTGTGGACGCTGTCGCATCTGAGGTGTGTCTGGTTTTTGACATCTTCCCACACTCTCATGAGGACGTAGCTCTCCAGTTAACTACAACAGCAGGTTCTGTACATGTACGGCTGACTTTAGCCACGAAGAGATGAATCTGGCAAATCATATCATAATCCCTAACAAAGCTTGCTAGGAATTTACCTTTATCTGTAAAACTGTGAGCTTTCACGTTGGTCGAGTGCCTGTCACACCATAGCGTACAAAGCAGCGGCCAGAATTCGAGCCGAGTCCCTCTACAGCTGGTGATTCTAGCCTTTTAACCTCCAGCGATGGTGGTGAGGGCTTGAAGACACGCCAGATGAGAGGGGTGCCACACGCAGGTCCTTCCATCTAGATAAACTTAAGGTATGGGAGAATATAAGATACTCGAGCTAGCGTATGCCTGCGCAGCGTCTAAGGTCACCAGCGTTCATGACACTCAAAAGACTGCTGGAGGTGTTCCTGTGAGGCCAAAGGGAACACCGCGACTTGTAAACATCCTGAGGCTGTAGTGTGTCGTCGTACACTTACCAGATCCGGTCCTGGCCAAGGCTCACACAGGTTCAGACGGAAGCAAACCTGAGCCTCCCTGGGTTATCACTGTCACCACCTGGGGGCAATATCTTGCTTTCCACCCAAGCAGGCAATCAGCTGGGCTGAACACTTCGCTCTCGTCTTATGCCTCATGCTTCCGACTTCGCATTCCTCAAGCCATCCTTGAATCGTATCTGGCGACCATCTGGATGGGAACTGTATCTTCCTTGGGACGTGGTCCTCCGATGGTGACCCCGAAGTAGAAGGCCTTTCGCAACATAGACTGTGGTAGGCTTGATATCGCAATGCATTACACGTAATAGCGAAAATTTTCAAAATAAAGTAGACTGTTCTTTGTGATATTACAAACTTGACATCAATGCTGATAGTAGATGTAGATTCTCATATTACAGGATCTTGAACGCCCATGATGTGGTAGATAAGGATTATATAGCAAGATGTTGGTCTGAAATACTGGAAAGACGATGGATAGAGTCGCTGGCGTTTGATGTGTGGACAAGACAGATTTCCAGGAGTTGATCGAGTGAAGGTAAAAAACTCCCTCACTCCATAGGCTCTACAGCTTTCATCCTCCGACTCTGGATGCCACGGAGTAGTGTACTGAGAGGTTTGCCCCTTTTGAACACCAGTGTACTTGTACGGTGATATAAGCACAGAGGAGGAAGGTATGACCCGTGAGCCATAGGACTGATCGTGGAGGACCACGTCAGCATTTACGTCCCCATCCGCGAGGATCGTGTCGTCGTGTTCCAGGGTATGAATTAGCGTTTGACTTCTCGTGGTCTGCCAGCCATTGATGACCCTAATAATCGATGAACCAAGTGAAGGGAATTTTCGGTATTTATGGTTATTATGTAATTCTCAGTTTGACTGTGTCCTGTGTGGTAAGAATAGTAACAGCCTGTCTAGTGTGGTGACTCTGTAATGATTATGCAATTCACTGTAACATCATTGTTTTTTCTTTTCTTTTACGACGAGAAATTTGATTTTTGTCGTAATGCTAATTGTCACGTCGTCTTCTGTTCTCTCCCGTTGTGTTAGTTCTCCAAGACCGTGACTGACGTAGCTGGGCGAGCAGATTTGAAAACGATGGACGCTCACGCCAGAAGTCAACAAGAGATGAGGACTACGCCTGAACTCCTCCAGGCGTCGGCGACGGAGAACTACGAGATCCCGCCATGACTTCGATTTTATGAACCACACTTCGTCCTCTGATGAAGGTATATACCGTCATGTTTTCCACCAGCGAGCTCTGACAGCCTTAAGGACCCTTCTGTCTCTCGCAATATCCCCTAATTCATCTAGGTTCCTCTTCATTATTCATCTTCGTATTACTATAAAACCTGACGCACACGCGATACCTCGGACCGAAGTCTCGCACACTGCACTCTGATGATCCCAAGATGTTCTACGTATCTTTGAACGTCAGGAATTCATCCGTACGTTCCGTGTTCGCTGGTGACTGTGACTCCTTGAGTACGACGGGACGACCCCTGAGTATAGCAGCTTTGGCCAGACTACCGCAATCGTCGTGGTTAACATCACTGTGTCTCCTGCTGACGGCATATGATCTAGTCTCCCATGGTGTTCTAATGTCCTCTTCCATGGTCTCCCATCTCCTCCGTTTCCTCATTCGTACTCATGCCTTATTATGCTTACTACTGGTGTCCTTGTTATTATCTTAAGCCGCTTCATTATGTTCCCCAGCCCACGATCTTGACATCCTGGGAGAACATGGGCGACTCACTACCTCACCGTCTATGACGAGTCTACCTGCTGGGGGAGAGTCATCCTCAGCTCGTCCACTATCCAACTTTGGTTCTTAAGTTCCGCAAATGAAGCATATCAATCCCCAGCGGGGTAGGTCGGTCGTGGGTCGCATCGCTGCTTCTGGGGTACCCATAGACAGCTTTTAACCTCCCTGAAGGATATTGATTGTTGCCTGAAGTCTGTCGACGCAGATGGTGGCCTGGTGTGTGGGTGACTGAGGGAGAGGTTGCTGGTTCAAGCACTTATCTCCCAGGGTACACACTTGAGTCTAGGGAGATGCTAAGTCACGTCCTCTGTAATTACATATCTGTATGTACGTTCCCTCGCTCTCCCCCATGGCTTCACACTGGACCCTACACTATTTAGGCTGCTTTCCTTTCCCAGCTATCCCGCTGGTGACCTGCTCTGTGGTATGTTTATGTAGACTCACGCTACCCACTGCTGATATGTGTACTCCAAGTGTGGTTTATACACAGGCGAGAACCTTGCGACTCTTCTGTAGCCCTGGCGCCAGCTGATGAACCCTCCGTAACCCCTGGTTGAATCATTTGTTGAGGCTCCGCATTTGGGAGGTGTATCTGGGGAGCATGTGGAGGGGTGAGGTAAATCCGGCCTATGATGCATCCTTCACTCCCACTGATACAAGCAGTGCAATTAAAACCTTAAAGAACTCTCCCGCTACAGGCTCCCACAACACGTCGAACTTTCTCATCAAATATCATAGCTCATCTGCAGTCCAAACACAAATGTCTTCAACTGCTCCTGGCTACACAATAAAATCCCTAACACCTGGAAACTTGCCAACATAATACCAATCCTATAACCATCCAGAGTACCCAACTCCTCCTCCTCCTAAGGCCATGTATCACCTCTATCCTCAAAATCTGAACAAAACATCCCACTCCCACCCACAAAGCATGGCTTCAGGCCCAAACATTCTACCATTGAGCTGACACAACTTATCCTAGATGCATAAAACAAACTTACAATCCCCATCCTAAACAGCATAAGTGGTAATAGACATCAGCAAAGCCTTTGGTAGTATTTCACGATCATCCTTACAAAAAAAAAAAAAATACCTAGCACCACCCTTCACAACAGTGACAAAAATTTCGTAGCTGGCCGCCTTTCCAGTGTTACTAATAGTGGCTTCACCTAAAAGACAATCTGCAATGGAGTTTCCAAGCAGCATTTCTTTCTCTAACTCTCCTCAGACTCTTCCCACACGACCTTCTCTTACCACAGGAAAACCTCACCGTGAAGGTCCTTTCGTGTGTAGACCAACCTCACTCACATCACAACATCTTGACACTACAGAAGCAACGTCAGACATTCAGCATCATGTTGCACAATTGGAACAATGGCTCATCTAAACCAGAAAGTGTCCATCCCCACAGACGTCTTCAGCCACTCTTACAACCCTCAGACAGATATGAGTCCAGCTCACACCCTCCAGTCACCTTTCACACCCTCCAGTCACCTTGATTGGACAGCTTCTCTTACCGAACAAAACACCAACCTTTCTAAGCATCACATACGGCATACGCAGGTCATGCATTCCCCTATACCAATACCATCACCAGGAAAGCCACACACAAACTGAATGCTCTCAGATCACGTAACCGGCGCCAGATCTGAACATACAAAAAAAAAAAAACAATGCATGGTCTCCTAACCTTCCCAAACTCTACAAAATACAACATAAACTACTGTAACTGGTGAATCATTCCATATATTTTCAATCCTGTTGGTGAAAAAGTAACTTCGCTTCATTCGACGTAAAACGTCTGCTCACAAGTTTGTATTCACGACTCCCAGTGAAAGCAGACGAAGTTATCTTGAAGCAGCTTGTTAGATCGAAGCGCTCAATAATCCTGAACATCTGTATTAGATCACCTCTTAACCTTCTCTTGCCAAACTCAATTGACTTAAGTCGATCCATCGCCTCGCCATGGATTTCTCTCTCAGCCCTGGATGATCTTGGTAGCTCTCTCTCTCTCTCTCTCTCTCTCTCTCTCTCTCTCTCTCTCTCTCTCTCTCTCTCTCTCTCTGCGTCCTTTTCAAGTAAGGTGACCAAGCACGAACAGCATATTAAAGCTGGGGACGCGCCGGTGACTTGGATGGATTTCTCTGACTTTCAGTCCAACCTCAATGTCCTTCATATCTCGAGACAGGTTTCCCAGAAGTACTAGCGACCAGTAGCGTCCGGGGAGACGTAATTTCCCTCACACAACAAACAGCGCTGGACCTTGCGTCGGCCCCTGGTGTACTCCACTCCCTTATACTTTGTGGTTAAGCTGGGCTTTCTCATTCCCGCAGCCGCGTCACGCCCGTCCTTGGCTTCCTTATGCCACAGCCCAAGTTTTCCCTCAGCGCGCGAACTGACCTGTGGATTTATGTCAGCCTTGGAAGGCCTGGGCCACCACGTCCTCAGAGTGCTCGTGTTCTTTCAGGCTTGGAGGGGAAAGTGGCGCTGGGTGGTGGAGAGGAGGGAGCGGGAAACCAGAGTCAGAGAGGAGGAGGGAATAGCGAGAGAACGAGAGAGAATAGATAAACAAAGACGAGAAGTCAGAGAGGAGGAAGGAATAGCGAGAGAACGAGTGAAAATTTAGATAAACAAAGACGAGAAGTCAGAGAGGAGGAAGGAATAGCGAGAGAACGAGTGAAAATTTAGATAAACAAAGACGAGAAGTCAGAGAGGAGGAAGGAATAGCGAGAGAACGAGAGGAGGAAGGAATAGCGAGAGAACGAGAGGATTTACATAAACAAAGACGAGAGGAGAGAAGGAGGGTGAAGCAGAATATGAAGGAAATACGACGCAAAATAGACCCCGTTGCGACTGGAAAGAAACCGAAGAATGACGCAAGGTGACGCAACACCATCTCTGAGTGACGTAAAATCTAATCATTTCAATTGTGCTTCTCATTCCATCCAGTGGGTGTTTTTTTTTTTTCCCTCCCCCAGACCACTGGAAAACACCTCACCATCCCACACAAGAAGGTCAGGAGCATTAGTGACGCGTTCTCACCCTCGGAAAACGTAACGAAATAAATCATTCTCTGTCGCGGCGATATATTGTGAGACGCAGAAAATCATGTGGGGGAGAAAATATGACTTATTTCACATCCTGTGAGATCATGGTTGTGTGAGGTGGACGCGACATCTTAAAAGTGTGAATTGGATCTTACAGTCTTGCCTGTCTACATAACCCAGGACCCTCAAGACTCCGACCTGCACAACCCAGAAACCCTCAACACTCCGACCTGCACAAGCCAGGACCCTCAAGACTCCGACCTGCACAACCCAGGACCCTCAAGACTCCGACCTGCACAACCCAGGACCCTCAAGACTCCGACCTGCACAAGCCAGGACCCTCAAGACTCCGACCTGCACAAGCCAGGACCCTCAACACTCCGACCTGGATCTAGGAGCGGCTGTTCTCAGCTCACACAACCCGGGATTCATCAAGATGCTGAACTGGATACCCGAGCTGGATGTAGTGTTTGCAAGCTGCAAAATCCGGGGAGAATCCGGGGTTCGAGTCTGATTTAGTGTTTCGGCAAATAAAACCTGGGAAACCCCAGAATTGGAGCAGTCAAAATATACGGAGAGAGGGGCGAGTATGAAGTCTGTTGGGGATGGGAGAGCTTGGGAAGTGAGTCAGTTGTTGTTCGCTGATGATACAGCGCTGGTGGCTGATTCATGTGAGAAACTGCAGAAGCTGGTGACTGAGTTTGGTAAAGTGTGTAAAAGAAGAAAGTTAAGAGTAAATGTGAATAAGAGCAAGGTTATTAGGTACAGTAGGGTTGAGGGTTAAGTCAATTGGGAGGTGAGTTTGAATGGAGAAAAACTGGAGGAAGTGAAGTG